>NW_027187523.1:0-92274 GCF_041381155.1 Argopecten irradians | reverse complement strand
TGGAAGCACTCAAGACTGCCAAGAGGAATGAGATGCTGGCTGAGCATATCAGCAATCCATCGGATTCAGATGTGATGAGTCGCCTGAATAGAAAACAATTAGCTCTGCATTGCAGACGTACAACAAGAGGAGCTCAGGAGACCATCACTCTGATCACACAGCTGATTGAAGCATTCGAAGGTGACAATGGCAAAGACACACTTGGAGTCCCCCTGATCAACAGTGACCGAATGAGGGAAATATGGAGGATTCAAAAAAAGCATGTTCAGTGCATCCAGGACCCCTCTGGTTCCAGACTATATATTCAGACCGGAAAACAGCTGAGTTTGGGGTAGAGCTACCAACTTACCGTTGCCAGAGGATCAACCTCCCTGGAGAACTTCCACCTGCATCTCAACAGGTTCATCCCAGGTAAGAACTCACTAATTTCATCAGTATCTCATCAATTTGATATAAATGGAAAGCTACAATGTAATTGCAGTAGAATGAACCAACTAAGTTTGAAATAAGGTATATTGAAATACTGCTTGATTTGAATTAAGTTTTACTCCCTGTTCTGATTTAGTAATGCCTTTTTACCATGATTATATTGGAATCCAGGTAATTTGAAATACTTCAATATATTCTAGTTCAACTGTATTTGGTTAAAATAGATTTTAACCTAACCAAAGTGAGTATATTTTCAAATGAAAACCAATTAATCATTGTCAATTTTGATTTGAATGAACACAAATATTTTGTGGTATACTCCCTTTGTGAACTGATTTTTTTGCAAAGCTGGTACATTTGTAATGCCTTTTTTTTGTTGATTTAGTAATGCCTTTTTTTTTATGATTATGTTGGAATCCATTTGAATACTTCAATATATTCTAGTTCAACTGTATTTGGTTAAAATAGATTTTAACCTAACCAAAGTGAGTGTATATTTCAAATGAGCTTTTGTGGAACCAATGTCATTGTCATTTTTGCTAGCCTTGATAATGATTACATGCAACACATATATGCTTGTGTGGTATACAGTTGACATTTTACCTTTAAGCAACATATGATCTTTTATGTCAACAATTTGTAATGATTATTTTGATTTTAATTTGAATTTTTTATTATGAAAAAAAAAAATGTTTTGTTGTAGGCACATTGGCTAGAGATACTTTGTACCAAGCCTACATTGTTGATGGTCTTGCAAGATGGAACCAAGATCGTGCTGAGGCGGCTACAATTAATATTGAAGAGCAGTCATCTCTGCAGCATCAACACTCCTACAGTGGATTGCTCCGCCACACTGCCAACAAGTTGTCAGAACAAATTATTGGTCGGCCCATGACTAACTACACTGGACCACGACAGTACACAGGTATTCAATTGAAACCATCAGCACATGTATATAAAGTTGAAAGTCAAAGTAGCATAACATGTAATACCATTAAAGTTATGTGTGCTTGATCTGGGCAAATATTTTTTACATGTTATTGTTCCTTCTGTAATTACTGAAATCTATTAGGGTTGATGAATTAAAGCTGTGAAAACCATTCAAGTTGACTGACAAACAGGTATAATGCTTGATATGTGCTGTTAAAAAGTTCTTGTGTTTATGCCTTATAATGCATGTTTAGATGAAAACATACCTACATAAGTCACTTTACAAATACTAATGACACTGTAAAAATGTGAAAGGAAATTGTAGACCACAACATCAACTTCACTGAATTGTCAGCATCTCTATATATAATGTGTAACGGTTGGCAGCTATTTGATAACTTGTATGGTTAATGATTACAGGTGAACTCATTGGCCTGGAGTATCTTTACAACCAGAAAGATGTCCAGATGCATGACTATAATGCTATCATAGATGAGTTAGAGTCAGGCACAGAGGAAGTAACAGAAGAAGATGATGGAGATGATGAGGGTTTTGCTGATGATGGCACAGAAGGCATTGATGATTACACCATCCCTACTTCCACTGTCTATACCTGGAATGCCCCTGTTCAGTCCAGAGTTAGTGCCCAACCTGTTGCTGGTACTGACCCTTCCACTCATCATGAACCTGAGGCTGCTTCAGAACATCCTCCTCCAAGAAGGAAGGATATTCAGAAAAAGATATTGCCAATTCCTTCCACAGAGGAATACCAGTCTACAATTCATGAACCTGAGTGAGTGTAACATCATTGTTGTTTTTTGCATTTTACATAATTTTGCATTTCTTATTGTCATTAGTCATATCTGACACCCAATACAATAAAAAATTAAAATGTTCAGTTTGACAATAATGTAATCATCTCAGAGTGTTATGACAATGTATATTGTTTTAAATCTTATTGCATTTTGGAATTTTCATTTTGATTCTTCAGATTCATGATTCATATTTTATCATTAAATATGTAACAGCTTCAAAAATGCATTAAATATAATCATTATCAAGTGTGACTGTGAAATGTAGGGTGCAAATATCTAGATATGGGCAATTAGTAACTCTCAAGAATGCACATTTAATTTACATATTTTTGCTCCTAATATTCAAGTGATGTGTTGTTTTTAAATTGTATTATTATTTACCACCCAGTTATGGCCCCAGTTACACAGTCACACTCCACCACCAGACCAAGAGGATTCCAGTGACAAAGATGTAAGTAGCTTCACAGATGCACACTAAAATATCAGCTGTCAGATGCAAGGCAATGTGTTTGTTTTTGTAATATACTAGATAACATGATATTTTTTTACTATTGAATATAAATAACTTTAACAGAAATTATTTTGATGTATATATATTTTGCTCAACCGATGAGTAAAACGAAAGCAAAACTTATGATTTTCACATGTGAATCACAACGTAATAATGCATCATGAAGGATACAGGAAGGGAGGTTGATATCTGTTGAATATTTGAATACAAATATTCCGTAAAAAGGTATTGGTTTGCAAATTTTTTTCAGTTCTAATTGCTATCGTTAATACTAATGCTTACTACTCAATAATTTGAATACCGGCAAACATCCATAGGATACATGTACTAAGACAGTAAGGCTAAATCTTTTAGACTTGTTTTAAATCAATGGTACACTTTTCCTGATACTTTTGTAAAATTCATTCTTTTTGGTTTCATTTTTTTATGTTGATTTTCATTGTATATAATTTTTTACAGGAATTCAGTTGGACAGACAATATTCCTGGATATATGATAGGATATTGAATGCCCTGGCTGACTGTTTGGTGGATAATGACCATTCCATTGCACTTGCCAACAGTGAAGCTGATGAAATTATCCAGCTGTGGGAGGCCCTGCTGACTGATATTGGCTGATGAACCAATTCCAGCTAGGCACAGATCCTATTGGATTAAGGGTCGATTTCGCTCTACGAAAACCAATGTTTCTCCTGTTAACGTAATTACATTATTTTTTTAATATTTAATCATTGGATGTGAATTTTTGATCAGGATTGCTTACACAGTGATCATTTAAAAATATTCTTCAGTGGACACACTGCAATGAAAAGAATAATTTCATTGATAACCGGGGTGGATACATTTTTGTGGGGATGTAAGCAAAATTATCTAATCCCTTATTCAAAAGTTCATTGAGAAATTTTTGGACCTTATTTGCATATCCCTCAATTTTGATGACATTGAATAATTTATAGTAATCAGGGTTAGTTTGTTTGAGATATCTCTTTGGTCAAGATATGACAGGATGTAAAATCAGTTTCTCCATATTACCAATTATGGCCCCAGTTGTATGGACACAGTCACCTCCACCACCATTCATGTGTACTGTAAAAATGTCCAATAGATGAAAAAAAATATTAATGGATATGATGATTTAATATTGACTCTTGAGCTAGTGACCTATTCTAATCGCCTTTTGTATGTCTTCAGTGTATGTGTCTGCAAAACACATATTACATTTTCAAATTATTCACCTGAACTGTTGAAGCATATTGAATGAAATTTTGCAAACATTCTTAATCTAAGCAAGGCAATTGAAATTGATAAAATCACTTACAAAAGCCTGATGGATGTAATGAACCAATAAAATGAAATTATTGTATATTTTGTTTCTTTCTAATCAGAATTATGCATGATATGGTGATAAGGCCTACATGTCTTTGTTCTTCATATGATATGTCTCCATATGTATAATAAAAAATACATAAAATGTTACTTTATTATATTACAGGTCTGCTTTTGATGATTCATATGGCCTGACTGCAACAGGTATGATATAATTTTAAGATTGTGCTAAAAACCAAGATGAAAGAAAAACTGAAAAGGTGGACAGCAATCAAAAATGTATAACAACATCCGCCAGTGAATCAACAAAAAGGTTCTGGAGAATACAGATCTCCATTAATTGAAATGAATCAGGCAACAAATATTACCCAATGGTAAGAATATATTTTAAAGAAGTCCACAACATTACTTAAGGTTGCTTGAATTGGTTCATGTTGATTTTCATGGATAAAAATAATATAAAGCTTCTTGTGTTGTAATGAATTACAAATTGAATAGGTGATTTATGATTACATGTGCAAATCAATTGATGAAAAATTCTAAATTTTGTAATGAAATATGAAAAGATTTCAATTTATTGTCCATAATTTTGTACTGATAAAAAGTTCTTGAGACATCAAATTATATTTTGAACAAAGTCTAAAAATCAAAGATGAACATTAGCCTTTAATTTTAAAAAATTAAAAGTAGAAATAATTTGTTACATGAAAATTTTTGGTCACAGGATATTATACTAAGTGCCACAACACAATAATAAATACTGGATTTTTGCAAGAATGAACATATGGTATAATTGATTTTAAACATTTTGCATTTCAATTGTATTTTTTAATCCAGGCATCATTCATGATTGAAAAAAAATGATTTTAAAACACAACAAAACGGAAATGAATTCAGATATTGTTAAACGACACTGCAGCAGTTGAAATGCAATGAGCCTTTCCAGACATCATCAAAAACCCCTCACTACTCCATTTGTATGGTATGTTAAATGTTTGGTGGTAAGACCTCATTTTTCTTTTTTTACAGTTTACAGAAAAAGATAATTTCATCCTCCCAATATAATGGAACAGCAAAGATCAAGAGACGAATCTTTTTGGACCAGATGATGGCAGTGATATGGATTCCTCTACAATACAACATAGATAATGTGCCCTGGCAGACAGACATCTCCATGTTTGGTGGATTTGCGAGACCATTCCATTGCACTTGCCAACAGTGAAGCTGATGAAAATTAACCCAGCTGTGGGAGGCCCCCCCTGCCAGACTACGATAGGCTGAGAACCAAGTTCCCATTCCCAGGGCACAGATCCTACCAGATTAAGGGTCGATTTCGCTCTACGAAAACCAATGTATCTCCTGGAGTTCAGAAAGCACTACCGGTAATTACATTATGATTATATAACATTAATTGGATTGATGTGAATTTTTTGACAACAGGATTATATTCCACTATGATAGTAAGTAAAAACTATTCTTCAGTGGACACACTCAAGCAAGACAACACTCATTCATCCCTTATTCAAAAGTTCATTGAGAATACGACAGATATATGGAGCCTTATTGCATATCCCTCATATTTGTGATGACATTGACTGTTAATAGGGTTATAAACCTAATCAGGGTTAGTTTGTTGTGAGATATCTCTGACAAATATGGTCAGAAGAAGGGGTAAAAAAATCAAGTTTCTCCATATTACCAACCACTTGTTGTGCATGGACTGAATGGAAGCACACTTTATTCATGTGTACAATAAAAAATGTCCAATAGATGAAAAAAAATATTAATGGATATGATGTTTTAAAAAAGAGACTCTTAGACTAGTGACCTATTCTAATCGCCTTTTGTGAAGTCTGTCTTCGTGTGTTATGTGTCTGATGCAAACAACCTTTACATTTTGAAATTCTTCACTGAAACTGTTGAAGCATATTGAATGAAATTTTGCACAAACATTCTTAATCTAAGGCATAAGGCCAAGTGAAATTGATAAAATCACTTACAAAAGCCTGATGGATGTAATGAACCAATAAATAGTGTTTATATGTCTTTGTTTCTTTCTGTATCAACTGAACTCATGACAGGTGACCCCTAAGGCAACTGGTGAGACATGTACCCTCAATGTTTGAGACAACCTTATATGTCTCCATATGTATGGTAGACAAAAGATACCTACAATTATGGTGAATGATGACACTTTATTTACCCTACAACTGGTGGTGAGACTGCTTTGGCCCAAAAACAGTGGACCAGCTCAATGGCCTGACTGCAACAGGTATGTGGAGGCAATAATGCTAAGATTGTGCATGCTGTTCCAAGGTTCCACTTACAGGTCTACAACTGGTGTGAGAAAAACCCCTGGACAGCTGTGAGACAATGGCATTACCCTACAACATGGTGGCCAGTGTGACAACCTCCTACAATGGGAAAGTTCTGGAGAATACAGATCTCCAGTTACCTGAAATGAATCAGGCAACTATTACCAATGGTAAGAGACAACAAACTGAGACATCCTTACCTACAACTGGTGGTGAGACAAACACTCTACAACTAGGTGGTGAGACAACCTTTAACTTACCTTACTAAACTGGTGGTGAGACAACCTTACCCTACAACTGGTGGTGAGACAACCTTACTCTACAACTGATGAAGAGACAACCTTACCCTACAACTGATGTGAGACATCAACTGTACTCTACAAACACTGGTGCTGTTTACATCCTTACTCTACAACTGGTGGTGAGACAACCTTACTCTACAACTGCTGGTGAGACAACCTTACTACAACTGTGGTGAGACAACCTTACATAACTGGTGGTGAGATAACCTTACCTACAAACTGATGTTGAGACATCCTTACTCTACAACTGGTGCTGATGACAACCTTACTCTACAACTGGTGCTGATGACAACCTAAACCCTACAACTGGTGGTGAGACATCCTTACCCTACAACAGATGCTGATGACAACCTTACCCTACAACTGATGGTGAGACAACCTTACCCTACAACCGATGCTGTTGATGACAACCTTACCCTACAACTGATGGTGAGACAACCTTACTCCTACAACTGGTGTTGAGACATCCTAACTCCTACCACTGGTGCTGATGACAACCTTACTCTACAACTGGTGCTGATGACAACCTAAACCCTACAACTGGTGGTGAGACATCCTTACCCTACAACCGATGCTGATGACAACCTTACCCTACAACTGATTGTGAAACAACCTTACCCTGCAACTGATGGTGAGACATCCTTACCCCTACACCTGCTGGTCAGACATCCTTACCCTACAACTGGTTGTGAGACATCCTTACCCTACAACTGGTCTGTGAGACATCCTTACCCTACAACTGGTGGTGAGACAACCTTACTCTACAACTGGTGGTGAGACAACCTTACTCTACAACTGCTGGTGAGACAACCTTACCCTACAACTGGTGGTGAGACATCCTTACTCTACAACTGCTGGTGAGACAACCTTACCCTACAACTGGTGGTGAGACATCCTTTCTCCTACAACTGCTGGTGAGACATCCTTACCCTACAACTGGTTGTGAGACATCCTTACCCTACATCTGCTGGTGAGACATCCTTACCCTACAACCGATGCTGATGACAACCTTACCCTACAACTGATTGTGAAACATCCTTACCCTGCAACTGATGGTGAGACATCCTTACCCTACAACTGCTGGTGAGACATCCTTACCCTACAACTGGTGGTGAGACAACCTTACCCTACAACTGCTGTGGTGAGACAACCTTACTCTACAACTGGTGGTGAGACAACCTTACTCTACAACTGGTGGTGAGACAACCTTACTCTACAACTGATGGTGAGACAACATTACCCTACAACTGGTGGTGAGACATCCTTACTCTACAACTGCTGGTGAGACAACCTTACCCTACAACTGATGGTGAGACATCCTTACTCTACAACTGCTGGTGAGACATCCTTGCCCTACAACTGGTTGTGAGACATCCTTACCCTACATCTGCTGGTGAGACATCCTTACCCTACAACTGGTGGTGAGACAACCTTACTCTACAACTGCTGGTGAGACATCCTTACTCTACAACTGCTGGTGAGACAACCTTACCCTACAACTGGTGGTGAGACAACCTTACCCTACAACTGATGTTGAGACATCCTTACTCTACAACTAGTGCTGATGACAACCTTACTCTACAACTGGTGCTGATGACAACCTAAACCCTACAACTGGTGGTGAGACATCCTTACCCTACAACCGATGCTGATGACAACCTTACCCTACAACTGATTGTGAGACAACCTCACTCTACAACTGATGGTGAGACAGCCTTAGTCTACAACTGGTGGTGAGACAACCTTACCCTACAACTGGTGTTGAGACATCCTTACCCTACAACTGGTGCTGATGACAACCTTACTCTACAACTGGTGCTGATGATAACCTTAGTAAACAACTGGTGCTCATGACAACCTTCCATTCAACCCGTGCTGAGACAACCTTAATCTTCTTCATTTGGTGCTGATGACAACCTTCCATTCAACTCATAGTTAGACAACCTTAACCTACAAATGATTAGACTACCAAACCCTTCAACTGATGAACATTAATTAAGATGCTGTCTACAAGTATAAAGACATTTATTGTGTGATGCCATGCCTCCAAAGAAAAAAGAACTAAAAAGAAAATGTGGGTGAAGATCAATTTGTTTAGAATCCTAATAAACTGATACATGACAGCATCTATAATTTGTTGGCTGATACAAGTGATCCCCACATTTTAATGCTGCCTAGCTAATTGCTAGAAGGTCCCAAGCCCTTGAAAAAGCAGAGGGAAATGTTATTTCACTTTAATTTTGGTAATTTATATGAAAATATTGTTTAGTAGCCATTGCCAATTCGCTTTTTAACATGGGCAAAAGCATCTTTATCAGAAAGTAAACATTTAGTGGAAACTACCATTTGATAACAGATTGTAGACCGGTGACCAAAGTTATTATATACAAAGAAAGTTCAAACCAATTGTCATACTCTTCTATGGTGTAACAGGTTAACACAACTACTTTTCCAAGTAGATGATTCAGGTTCAAATCCTGATGGAAGTGTACAATTGGTTTGCTATCATAAAAAAATAATTTGAATACCAATCTGAAATACTTTATGCTCTCTGCATCACTAAGTCTTTTAGGCGATAACTGATAATGCTGATGTGTTTTAGTTTAAACACATTTTATTTGAACAAAGTCAAAAGGAATAAGCTGCAAATTATACAACTTAGGATTGCCCTCTCCCATACAAATGTATATGATGTTACATAATAAAATACACAATAGCGGCATTAATGACTGTATGAAACATTATACCAAATTATATGTAAAAGAAAGAAAGAAAAAAAAAACCAAACAAACAGCAATTATTTGTAGTCACATATGATTTGTTTAGTCATACCAGAACCCACATTTTATAACTACAGATTGTACATGTATAATCGTTTTAACATTTGACATTCATGACATGACTAATTCTGTAAACTTGAACATTAATTTTATAAACAATATAAAATTATATATAATAATAATGATTTTACAATAAATATCATAAACAAATACATTTTGGCATTATTGTTCTTTAAAAAAATATCACTAAACAAGATTTGACAATTAAATACCAGCAATTATCATTTAGCAACCAGTGAATGTTAGATCAAACAAAACAATTAGTATTTCTAATCAAAATATTGGCAAGAGCCTTGCAAAACAGAAAAATGACCGTATTTATGTTAAAAGCCCAATGTGTTTACAAAGCTGCAGATTCAAAGTTTAGTAAGTATTAATTCTATTGTGTATTCTTATGCCAAATACATTGATAAGATGAACTTAGAGTACCAAACAAAAGCAAGAATCCTTGTGTAAATCTATGTAAACATAAAAGCTTTATCTTGCTATTTTGCCCATGATTTAGTGATAGTCAACTACCCAGTGTTAAATATAATAGTACCGGGGACAATATGACAACCAACATTATGAAATTCAAAATTTATATTTAACCATTGAACTGCATTCAGTTGCCAATTATGGGAGTATAAATGCCAACTAAACAGTAGCATTTGAACTGAATGTAGCTCAATGCTTATATTTACATTTGATAACTTTTATGATAAAATACAACAAGATTTTGATTCTATAATGAATTACCAATTCATTATTGGCAAGGATTAAACAGACATTTTCCTGGATCACTATGACATCAAAAGAAGCAGATGTGAGTTCATACACTGGTGAATGCCAGCTGTGTAAGGTTACATTGTGGGGTTCCAATCAAAATATAATTAATATAAATATATTCAATAATTTGATATCAATTCATTTTACTGTTTTAAATTTCATATTACAAAGTCTATAAATCACATAACTTTTACTAAATTACAATTATACCTTTTGAAATACAAATGTATGTATACAATATTTCACAAAACAGTGAAAATCAATATATGCATGTGACCTCAATAGTGTTATACACATACGTTTCTTACATCTGTTCTAATGAGGTCTTTGTTTTGAACTTATAACTAGTATCAACATTTGTTAATGACTTTTAGGACTGTATGAAAATCCATTTAAAAATAAGTCAATTTTACTAGGGACATTCATCAAATGTACATGGTATATGTTTTTGACATCCAATATAATTGTTGTGGTTATTTGGATCATCCTGGTTTATTTGCAGTCATTAAAAAAAGCAGAACAAACTACATATACTATTGTGTTTTATTTAATTTACATGCTGCTAAGAATGGTAAGCACAATATTACCATTTACAACATAAAACTATCAAAAGTAGATCAACAATATGTATCTACATGTAAAACTTTAATAAAAAATATTAATACCGGTGTTTCTTTCTTCACAAGTATCAGAGATGTAGATCTGTAACTTATACGTTTAGGAAAACTATAGTGACTTTTATGAAATATCAAAAACAAATGTTACAGGAAAAAACAACATAAAATAACCTGCATTAATCGTATATTGATAGTACAGGAATTTAATTGTTACCCTTTTCCGTGTACATTTTATGGTATATACGTTCTTGACCCATTAAAGAATGATATCCGGCACGTTGTAATTGAATGATTCTTTAAAAAACATGACGAACACAATCGAAAATTTTATGCAAAATTGCTATTTTTGTATTACGCGCCATGAAAAGTAGGTTTAAATTGCGGTTACGATCTCCCGTTGTTCATGCGGCCGCCTCGATCATCGGTGACGCACGTATAACTGGAGATTATTCTTGGTTACATCTTGGTTGGTTCAGCCAACCAGCAGCCAGGATTGTAACCAGAAATTAACCAAGAATCTACCAGGAATTGACCAATCAGAAGCGCGGAGGGAAATTCATATGGGCAGCTGAGCGCGCCATCAGTATGATACAGATCGAAGCGGTGATCAGCGTGACAGCGACATTTTCGATCATTAGATAATTAGAAATCTGCGCTTAATTAATAGGTTTCTTGATAGGTAAGTGGTATATTTTTTACACACAAGGTGTTAATCTAATATGTGATGTAAAAAATGTGATATTTTGTTAAGAAAACGTTGCATTTGATCGTTTAATTGATCGAAGCTCGTGATCGCTTAATTAATTAGGTCAGCTTGTGTAATCTGTCGTAAGTCATGCTTAATTAATTAGATATTTGGAATATATATACTTCAACAAAACTCTTTTCCAACCTAAATTTACTGTTATAAGTTTGTAATAAGTTAACAATATAGTGCATTTTGTCAATAAAACAGTCCTGATTAGGCCTAATGATTTAATTTAAAATCAAATTTGCCAACGGCCAGACCTCGATATCGATTGACATTGATTGATTTTATATTCTCATTAGGAAAGTATTTCCGTTCTTCATATTTGATTAGCATGTAAAATCTGCCAAATTTGATATCATTTAATTACTTCAGTAGTGATTTTAATTTTAAAGCCTATTTTAATTGGTATTAATTGGCTTATAAATACTCAAATTGTTTAATATTCTAAACAATCTTGCTACATTTTCTTCTCTACTTTTATAGGCCTATCATTGAGCAATTAATGCCAGAACATTATAAAGTTAATTAAGTCATTTAATTGTTTAGATACAGTAAACAAAAAAATGATAGATACGGTTCATGAGAAAGAAATAGAATAACACAGTTACAAACACAATTATTCAAAGTGGGTTTTTTTAAACTTCTAGGCCTAACTGGGCAAATCATAAAATCTTTGTTTTGAAAGGAAATTCTGTAATATATATAGAAATGACCGAGATATTGGTAATATACCTAATTTATGATTGATCAATACGAATCTTTGATAATTCAGATTGTACCAGAAACATATATAATAATATGTATATATATATATTTCTGATTGTACCCATTGGGTCTATTGTCAGGCCTATCCTGGAAGTGTTTGAACTTGAATTCGAAGTGTTGAGTCTGTTATAGGCCTAGTTGTGGCCCAGCATGATTTCTTTGCATCACAGGAGGAGGTCATATTTACCCGGGTATAAGCTAGTTACAGTAAACAGTGACATTGATAACATTGCAAGACATACTTTTTGTCCTGCTACAGATAATAATACATATTTATATTCAATCCAGGCTTCTAGGTACATACTACAAGCTTTGTTTGCTCAAATTTCATGAAATAAACACTAAACAATAAGATGGGTCTTAATTCTTGGCATACCCTTGATATAAAGGGGAAGCCGTTTATTTTAACTGATTTAAATTTATTTCCCAGAAGCAGAATGTACAAGTAGGCCTACTAATGTGGCTTACCTATTCTTACTTGTAGTTGAAATGATAGATATTTTGTACCTAGGCTATAGCAGTCATTTAACCAAAACGGATTTATATTAAACAAACTGAAATCTATATCCAAATTATATCATATATGATGGATTTTGGTGCAGTTTGAAATTCAGGAAATTATCATCAGTGTTTGCTTTGTTTTATAGTACAAACCACTCTGTATCACTACTTCGTTTCTGTATTATAAAGGCGATAGTCTGAAGCGTTTATATGACACAGATATTGTCAAAACACATGAACTAGCTTCCGTTCTCAATCTACTTGGTATAATACAGAGACAAATGGGAAAGTCTGTAAGTGCATGCATGTGTCCTATGATCATTGTTTTTCAACATTTACAAGATATTTCAAAATCAAAGGTAACAAGACATAAAGGAAATTAAAATGTATTATTTAATCAAAGATAGATGACAGATAAATGTGAAAGGGGATTCAAAATACAAATGAGTTTTCATGCACCCCTGACTCGCCAGACGCTTGATTTATTTATATTATCATAGCCTTGCTAATTCCTGACATGGATTACATAACCAGAAAAAATAATATACTGTATTCGCCGTAATTAGCACCCCTCCCCCTATAAGCATCCCTCCCCTTTTCTGGAGAAGGAGTTGAAATTATATAAATGCTCATCACCATCCCATGTATTTAACAATGTTTTATAACATGTGATGCCTCTGAATTTTTAAGGGCTGTGGTGGTTGAGTAGATGTCCCAACGTATTACCACAAGACCTCTACTACTGGGTTGCGAGTTCGACTCTCATGTGGGGCAGATGCCAGGTAGTAGGTACTGACCGGCGTGACCAGCTGGTCGGTGGTTTTCTCCGAGTACTAAAACCTAACACATGTTTACATGACCCTGGCGCGTATAACTAACTTTAAAAAACCAAACCGAAGCCTCTGACATAATCATTGTATCCCATATTACATTAATTTGCGAGTCTTTAACTTAATCATGACATAATAATGCGTCTTATAGGTGAAAAGGCATATGATATGAATGTTCAATGTAATAGATAAATGTATCATGAGAAACTGAGTACAGAAGGAGATCAACTACTGCTGATTTTTTTTATCCACAACTTACATTTTGGTTAACTAATGAGTACTCCTTTTGTTACGTAGTTATATATGAGCCCTGGGTGCTAATCACGGCAAATACTGTATATATATATGTTATATTAAAAAAATTGAGCAAAAAATTACATATGCAACTACGGCAGCGCGGCTATGTATATATATACCTCAAGTCATTCTGCGTTGCCAAGCAGAGAATTCCAAAACTGAGTACAGAAGGAGATCAACTACTGCTGATTTTTTTTTATCCACAACTTACATTTTTGGTTAACTAATGAGTACTCCTTTTGTTACGTAGTTATATATGAGCCCTGGGTGCTAATCACGGCAAATACTGTGTATATATGTTATATTAAAAAATTTGAGCAAAAAATTATATATGCAACTACGGCAGCGCGGCTATGTATATATATACCTCAAGTCATTCTGCGTTGCCAAGCAGAGAATTCCAAAGGCCTTGTTAAATTATTTGATATGCCACGAGCCTAAATGGTCGTGGCATATCAAATTATTGAACTCGTTGGATAAATTTCATCTCTATATAAAACAATAGAAATCCAGCTCAGTTGTGACGTTTCCGTCTACTGAGACAATGATGCAACATCATATACCTAGCTTATAATATGACGTCAAAACTACATGTGATGTCATAATAGTGTTATTACAAATGTGTCTTACGATAGTTATGACACGGCTGTATGACATGGCTGGACTGGCCAGTTTTGTGATAAATTTGTTTCAACAATACCTGGTATGACTTCATTGACTTGTTCTCTTATGATCTGTCAGTGTCTGCATGCATATTATAAATGAGGAAGCTTAAGTACAATGTGATCCATTTAATTTTCAGCACATCTTCATAAAGTGGACTCGAAAGGACCTTGGGAATGTAGCCCTTGGGTAATTATGCCGATAAGACTTGTCTTACAACAGACTTAAACTGATAGGTATGTATATATAGCAGTCTGGTTCTTTAATACCTAGCAGGTAAGAGGTATCAACTAAAAGTCGTACATTGAAATTAATTTGATAACTAAGTTGGCAACAAAATAAGGATACGATTGACATACCACTAGAAAAAAATAATAAAATAGATCATTACGCATCGATTTATGTACATGTATATCAAAAGAAAATTGTTTTTGCTTTGTAAAAAAAAAAAATAACTTGCACTTTTATTTATGCTACATACACTAATATTTTAAATCATTAATTTAATGATAACACTAAAATACTGCTTATTTTTCTCTCTTTAATGGTCTTGTTTCATTGATGCCAAATGGTGTTTTCCCTACATGTGATTTGTTCTCATTGCAGCATTTACGTACAGTCAACCTATCCCGTAACCAGCTGATTACTAGTAATTTGTTGTACACGCCCACCATCCAGGTGCCTGACAAATCCATTTACATCACCTACAGGACTGCCAGGACCTCAGTAGGTTGCAGTGTCTCCTCCAGGTCCTCAAACTCTCCTTCAATAATCTTCTGTAGGTATATAAAACTGTATACTTTTCCAAACAATCATTCAATAAGCATACATGTACTTGTGTCTTTATGGAATCTGTGGTCATTGATGTCTGCAGCGCTTAATTTGCTGACAATCTTTAATTTTATATAGCACACATTATGATATGATTGTCTGCAAAGCTCTGGATTCTATATAGACTATATATAGGTTCCATAGGAAGAGAGTTCAATGCATGTATTAGCATTATAAACTCATTTTGAGTGTTTTTTTATACTTTCTGGGGAGAGGGGCCCGAGATAGGCCCTAGGGTATACTGGAATTAGGGTGTCTGTCTAGCGAACTCCTCATATACCACTTGACAGATTTTGATAAAGTTTGGTACACATATATATAACCCTGACATAAAGGGGAGTTGAAAAGACTATAGGGTTCTGCAATTTCCCTTTTTAATGGACTTAATACTAAATTTGTGCAGCGTATAGTATCAGTCGGCCACCCTAGCAACTTTGTAGTATTAAAATTGTTTAGTTAAACCAGGAAAACCATTTATCACGCAACAACAATATACTCCATAAGATGAAACAGCCATTTTGACAGTAATTAGTTACGTTACCATGTTAACACTTAGTGACGTTATAATGGTCACGTTTAACTTTTGGTATAAGTTATCCCCTTTCTTTGGCTTATTCTAGGTTTATTTTATATACTTGAATTGTGAATGTAAATGTGATAATATTCATATTATTTACAAGGCTTTATTGCCCAGGAATGAGGGGTATTCTATTCTGTTCCAGGAATGAGGGCTATTCTATTCTGTTCCAGGAATGAGGGGTATTCGATTAATAGCAGTTCGAGCTATTCAGGGTTTTGTTACCTAGATTATATATGGTTGGGGCATGGTCAGAACCATGAAATCAGTTATGACAAATGGGGGATATTCAGGAATGCAAATTCGAGTCAATCAGTTATGACAAATAGGGGATATTCAGGAATGCAAGTTCGAGTTAGAGGAGACTGTATAACTCATTTGATAAAATTGTTGCATCTTAAGTTGTTGGGGCTGGCTGCTGGAGGACTTATATTGCTTCAGCATTAAAGAGTTATGCTCGTTTTGTTTTGCCATGGATTACAATGGTTTGAAACAAGGGAAGACTTATATCATATGCATGGCAAAGATGGTTGAACCCTATTTTGATACTTTTGTTGAAAGTTTGTTGAAAGTTTACTTCAAAATGCTAACTTTTACTGAATTCATGAATGAATAATCAAAACTGTTGATACTTGATTGTTACATAGTTCTTCATACATTTGCATTTGTTTTATTTCAGAAAATGAATCCACATTTCAGAAGACACCATGATGGAAGTCTGAACCTTTCAGATACTGTACAAGCTTCCATAGTGAAGAGGGAAAATAAGGAAAGAGGATGGACTGCCCCTATTTCTCCAGGAATGGTTGCAGCTGCTGCAGCAGCTGCTGTAAGAAAGCAGGGTGGTGACACAGAAAATGTCATAGATGTCCTTGGGGAATACACTCTCCAATTTGGTGCCTTGAAGTATGCATGATATGAAATCTTATAATCATTACAACTTTAGTCAGGCTAGTTATTGTGAATATAGATTCTTCCAGATCTCATAAAATTTCATTGGTTATTCAGTATTTAAAAGTATTATTCACAAACTAGCTTAACAAACTCCTGTTATATCCTTATATCTTATTAAACCTGCGGCAGAGCTGCACTTATATCTTATTAAACCTGCGGCAGAGCTGCACTTATATCTTATTAAACCTGCGGCAGAGCTGCAGGAGCTTTCTCTATCTTTATATATGTGTCAAAAAAGTAAAATTCAAGGACCTACCTGTAAACATTTATATTCCTGAAGAGCCATTAAGAAATGGCGAAAGTACTAGAGAAAGGTCATTGAGTTTTATTATATATGTATATAGACTAAGTAATCAATATAGTGTCTGTCTGTATGTCAACAGATGGTTAAGAGATATCAGAAAACTGATGGCATAGCCATACTTATAAAAATGATAGTTATGATGGCTGGCAGTGACAGTTTATAGATGTGCATAAGGAGGTAGAATTTTCTATGAGAAATCAAGGAAGATAATAAATATTTTTGTAACACTTCAATGAACATTGTAGATGCTAGAGATAAATATCTTAATGATGATTTTTTTTATATTACAGAGGTCAGACTTTTCGGTGGGTGCTGGAGAATGCTCTTGGATATGCCGGCTACCTCGTGTCTGCATCTGAATCCGAGACATCTTCCAGCTCTCATAACAGCAAAAACAAGGAGGCCTTCATAAGGTATGTAGGCAGCTTTCCTGAGGGCCGGGAGGCAACACAACAGAAGAGGCCAACACCATCAAGGTTATCTTCACTCGTGAAAGGACCTGCCCTGCCACCTCATGTGTTAGCCTCTAAAATTAAGAATGTTACAGCAGAGCGAAAGATTAAGCCTTGTAAGTCTTAATATCACTTTTATGAAAATTCTAAATTTAACTTTGATATTTTTATAATTACTCTTCACAAAATTTAGGATTGCAGATATTAATTGTAATTGAATGCTTGTAGTTTTCAAGTGTGATTTAGCAGAATTTTGTTTTTGAACAACCAAAGTCAACCAAAAGATACACTGTATCATTAATGTAACTATTTGGTGTTTTTGTTTTGCAGCAGTGATTGCTGAGATTGAGAGGAGGCAAGCTAAGAAGTTTGCAGGTAAGTGTCACTGTGAAAAGTTAATTTCATAATTTTATTTTGTTTTTTAAGGTTTTAACAAGCATTTTAACAGAGTTTGATCAATAATTAAAACCTTAGTACAATAAATCCAGTAAGTCACATTATTGTTGGTAGAGACAAAGCTTATGTCAAACATTAAATGCTTATTTTTTTTATAAATACTGGGTATATAAATTTCATAATTAATACAAATAACTTTCCAATGCACATGTTATGAAATCAGACTCTCAATATTAAGCAAGCAATTTCTGGGTCAAGTTCTTACTTAGCCTTTTGTTGAAAGACCAGTAAAGTTGTTTTTTTTCTTTTTGGCTGAAATCCTTACTGGGTAGTTATTATAATGTACAATTGTACATATAGGTACAGTATTCGCTGTAATTAGCATCCCTCCCATTTTCGGAGAAGAGGTAAGTTTTTAAGTTCAGTGGAAATGGAATTATGACAACTGATGATGTGCATCCAATCAAACCAATATGATGCTGGAATAACATATATTTAGGAAAATTCTGTAGTCCACCAGCTAGATCTAAAATTGATTTTCATTATAGGTAATTTTTAGCCCACCATCATCAGATGGTGGGCTATTTCAAATCGCCTTTCGTCCGTGGTCCGTCGTCGTCCGTCCTTCCGTCCGTCCGTCCTTCCGTCCGTCCGTCCGTCCTTCCGTCCGTCCGTCCGTCCGTTAACAATTCTTGTTACCGCTATTTCTCTAAAAGTACTGAAGGGATCTTTCTCAAATTTCATATGTAGGTTCCCCTAGGACCCTAGTTGTGCATATTGTATTTTGGGACTGATCGGTCAACAAGATGGCCGCCAGGCAGCCATCTTGGATTTTGATAGTTAAAGTTTGTTACCGCTATTTCTCAGAAAGTACTGAAGGGATCTTTCTCAAATTTCATATGTAGGTTCCCCTAGGACCCTAGTTGTGCATATTGCATTTTGGGACTGATCGGTCAACAAGATGGCCGACCAGCCGCCATCTTGGATTTTGATAGTTAAAGTTTGTTACCGCTATTTCTCAGAAAGTACTGAAGGGATCTCTCTCAAATTTCATATGTAGGTTCCCCTAGGACCCTAGTAGTGCATATTGCATTTTGGGACTGATTGGTCTACAAGATGGCCGCCAGGTAGCCATATTGGATTTTGATAGTTAAAGTTTGTTACCGCTATTTCTCAGAAAGCACTGAAGGGATCTTTCTCAAATATCATATGTAGGTTCCCCTAGGACCCTAGTTGTGCATATTGCATTTTGGGACTGATCGGTCAACAAGATGGCCGACCGGTGGCCATCTTGGATTTTGATAGTTAAAGTTTGTTACCGCTATTTCTCAGAAAGTATTGAAGGGATCTTTCTCAAATATCATATGTAGGTTCCTCTAGGACCCTAGTTCTGCCTATTGCATTTTGCGACCACCATCTTGGATTTTGATAGTTTAAAGTTTGAAAAGCAGAAAAAAGAATTGTAAGTTTGAAAAGCAGAGAAAAGATCCCTCTTTCATTTGTCAGACATAGATCAATCTTTGGTTGGCGCCAAGATCCCTCTGGGATCTCTTGTTTAATTTTTTTTTTTTTTTTTTTTTTTTTTTTGTGTGTGTATTTATTTGTATGATCTTTTATTTTGTCAGGCGGTTTTGTAAGTATAGATGTATGCGAAATATATGCTTACTTATGCTTATTTCATTGCTTTGTGGCTATTGAATATAATCCACTTCTTTCATAACATAATCACCTGCCTTAGCTTGCACTGTATTAAATATCAAGTGTATTCCCTGTAGTAAACATTCTTTTTTTTCCATTTATTTATGCCCCTTTCCATTATAATATTCTAATTAATATATATTAGCATATTACCAGAATATATATCTAACATCTATATAGTAATACAGATAATGTTGTCTTTTGTGGTGGCTTCTTTATCACAGAAATTATTCATACATAATATATATATATATTCACATCATTCTTCACATTTCTGTGATAAGTATCAAATTTTATAATTTGGATGTGGGATTTTTGTTTTTAATGACTATATGCAATCTTTGTGGTGACTAAACCTTCCATAGCCTTTAACATTTAACTATGAATACTCTTCAGTCTTGCTAATAAATGTATAAATATCACCAGCTCTTAACCCTTTCAAGTTATATTTGCTAAATATATGGTGACAATTCAGGCTAATGCTTATAAGTTATACCTATATAACTGAAAACACTGTTTATTTAGAGTACACTCAGATTTCTGTGTTATACATGTATATCCATGACATAAAAAATCTATTCAAATTAATCCTTAAATATAGCATGATCATTTGTTAAATTAATGTGATATTGCGACAATCACAATAATATTATTGCCTATTTCAACTGTATCAATTCAAATGGGAAACATCAATGAATTTATCAATATGTTGGTTTTTTTTTTTTTTTTTTTTTTTTATAAGGAATGTTGAACAATAAAGTAGTTTTATGTCCTATATATATTTTGTGATGTTGTTATGCATCAGAAATGTTCATTTAAAAGTTGTTGCTATATTTTTTATCAGAAAACACTTGTTGGTAAAATGTTTAATTCAATACCAGATAAGACGAAATTGAAGATTGTTAATGGATAAATTTTCATATTTCTACTGCTGTTTTCAGGATCGACAGAGGGATCAAAAGGTACATCTACAGTTGAACCTCCCAAAGCATTATCAGTACCAGGTATTCTTTCTACTGTATCAGCATGATTGCATCACATACTTATATTTATGTTTTACATGTACAAATCATAAGTAAATTATTTTCGAATGTTTTCAATTTCAAAACGAAATAAAAAGTAATAAAGCAAAAAACATGTTTGGCCTATGTCGTTACATGGATCTTGATCACGATCAAGCTTTGATTGCTAGCTTATGTCTCATGAAATCTCTTATGGGTGCATGTACATTGTACATTGGTAGTTCAAGGGGATGAACATTCTTCTAAACAATGACTTGTCTTAAATTTCAGCACCATTTATACCTAGAATTAACGTTGGAGAAACCAAAAAGCCTCCTCACCCCAAGTCATCATCAGGTAAGAATTCCTATTTATCACAAACCAGGAAAAATTTGTTTCAGACAATACTAGATCATATGTGACATCAGAAAATTCATATGAAACACCACATCATATAAAAAAATAAAATCTGTGTTCGACATGAAACCTTTCAATTGACATAACCTGATCCTTGCAACCTAAGACATTCATATACTGTGAATTAGGATATTTTGAATGTGGTCATATAAAAATGCATACCACCACATGGAATCAATGTTATAGAGAATTGTTTTTGTGAACACTATTTTGTCAAATGTTCTGAAGTTTTTAACAAAAGAAAAGATATTAGACATATGAATGATATTAAATATGTATGCATATATAAAGATATTTATTGTTTTTTATTTTAGCACCAGTTTCAAGGGGAATGGACTTTCAGACACCTCCACCACCAACATTAGCACCAGGTAAATATTCCTATCTAGCTTTTAATCAATTTTTAGAAATGTTATAGCATCCACACCTGCTCAGTTTTCTTGAAAGCTCACTACTTTTTAGAAGAAAAATATAAATTTTCATAGTATACATGGATTTGTTTAAATCCATGAAAGTAAAACCTATGAATATGCAAGTCAAAAATATTATGTGAGAAGATTATTTAAAGAAAATCAAAATATTTGTAGAACCAGCACCAATACCACGGAAACTACAGCAGCTACCAAGAAAATCAACAGCACAAACACCAACATCAGGTAATCACAGCTTTGTTTGGCTCAACTGTGTGGGGAAAACACCATATTTATATTTGTACTTGCTAATCTTATATTAGTAACTTATATTAGTGAGCTTATGCCGGAATCCATCAACAATTCACAAAATTTTGAAAACTACGTGTGGTGATGTTACTGAAATTAATCTTTCTAGTAACATCTTCCTTAGGTATAGAATGAATATGAATTATTTCTGTGGAAGTTTCCAATGGATATTGTTCATATTTTGCATATTCCATTCATAACAGTTTCCCTAAAAAAGCAACCCCAATTTAATTATTTTTGAACCAATTTTATTCCAGCTCCAGTGTCAAGGGATCATCAGTTACCTGAACCTTCCACACCTGCTTCAATATCCGGTAAATTTAAGTGCTGACTATTTAAGTGTTGTTGCCCAATAATCTTCAGTTCTGTTATTTTAACTTCTAACATTGCGCTTGAGATTGTAATATTGTTTTATCTCTTTCTGAAAAAAGTACATTTACGAACATGTCAGACTTAAGGGTAATACATTCAAGGACATGTCAGACATCCGGGTAATACATTCAAGGACATGTCAGACATCAGGGTAATACATTCAAGGACATGTCAGACTTAAGGGTAAAACATTCAAGGACATGTCAGACATCAGGGTAATACATTCAAGGACATGTCAGACATCAGGGTAATACATTCAAGGACATGTCAGACATTGGGGTAATACATTCAAGGACATGTCAGACATCAGGGTAATACATTCAAGGACATGTCAGACATCGGGGTAATACATTCAAGGACATGTCTGACATCAGGGTAAAACATTCAAGACATTCAAGGACATGTCAGACATCAGGGTAATACATTCAAGGACATTTCAGACATCAGGGTAAAACACTCAAGGACATGTCAGACATCGGGGTAATACATTCAAGGACATGTCAGACATCAGGGTAAAACATTCGAGGACATGTCAGACATCAGGTAATACACATGGCTATATATACCACATGGATACTTGATTACCACATGGTTAACACATGGATACTTGATTACCAAAGCTACGATTACACATGGATACTTATAACACTGTACTTATTACCACACGGTTACTTGATTACCACATGGCTCTTTGATTACCACATGGTCTTTGATTACCACACATGGATACTTGATTCTACATGGATACTTACCTACATGGATACTTGATTACCACATGGCTACTTGATTACCACATGGATACTTGATTACACATGGATACTTATTACCACATGGCTACTTTGATTACCACATGGATACTTGATTACCACATGGCTCTTTGATTACCACATGGCTCTTTGATTACCACATGGATACTTGATTACCACATGGATACTTGATTACCACATGGATACTTGATTACCACATGGCTCTTTGATTACCACATGGATACTTGATTACCACATGGCTCTTTGATTACCACATGGCTCTTTGATTACCACATGGTACTTGATTACCACATGGATACTTGATTACCACATGGATACTTGATTACCACATGGATACTTGATTACCACATGGATACTTGATTACCACATGGTTACTTGATTACCACATGGATACTTGATTACCACATGGATACTTGATTACCACATGGATACTTGATTACCACATGGATACTTGATTACCTACATGGATACTTGATTACCACATGGCTCTTTGATTACCACATGGATACTTGATTACCACATGGATACTTGATTACCACATGGATACTGATACACATGGATCTGATTCTACTTGATTACTACATGGCTCTTTGATTACCACATGGCTCTTTGATTACTACATGGATACTTGATTACCACATGGCTCTTTGATTACCACATGGATACTTGATTACTACATGGCTCTTTGATTACCACATGGCTCTTTGATTACTACATGGATACTTGATTACCACATGGATACTTGATTCCTACATGGATACTTGATTACCACATGGCTCTTTGATTACCACATGGCTCTTTGATTACCACATGGATACTTGATTCCTACATGGATACTTGATTACCACATGGCTCTTTGATTACCACATGGATACTTGATCCTACATGGATACTTGATTACCACATGGCTCTTTGATTACCACATGGATACTTGATTACCACATGGATACTTGATTACCACATGGATACTTGATTACCACATGGATACTTGATTACCACATGGATATTTGATTCCACACAGTTACTTGATTACCACATGGATACTTGATTACCACATGGATACTTGATTACCACACAGCTACTTGATTACCACATGGATGCTTGATCAATATGTGGCTTATTGATTACCACATGGATACTTGATTACCACAAAGCTACTTGATTACCACATGGATACTTGATTCCTACATGGATACTTGATCAACACATGGCTTATTGATTACCACATGGATACTTGATTACCATACAGCTATTTGGAAATGTAAACGTATTGGGATCACTGTATTTAAAATGGCTACTCAGTAGCTATATTAGTTTTTCCATAATTTGAAAATTTTTGAAGCTATCTCATAAAACATTTTATAACATGCAGCAAAGTTATTCACAACAAAACAAGAGTAAAATAATTTGGGTCAAGAACCTCTCAAATCAAAGGTCATAAGTTTAAAGGTCTGGTTTTAAAATTGCTTTTGTGATGAACATCTTATTGATCAATGAAGAAAATTTGTTAAGCAAAGACTTAATTGACCTTATGTCAGTGACAGTGGGATAGAAGTTAAGGTCATCAAGTTGGAGGTCTTTTCTTTTACACTTTGCACTTCTGATTTACAGTGTCTAAATCTTCACGAACCATTACTGAAGATGTACCTATTCCTCATCTTCTTGCTGGCTGGGAGCGTACCTTACCACAGGTTGATAAAGAATGGATCACCAAGGCATTGTTTAAGGAGAAAGGATATGGTTCCTTTGATGAGTCAAGAGTAGACCAGCTATGGTGGTACCCACCACAGGCAAGATTGGTCAACAATGTCCTGCCTAATGTGGATAGGTACTTTGCCCACTTTTGTTCCTTTGGATGCCAAGGAAGCTGTGGAAGGCCAGACTCATTTGTCCATATCCTAGCTGCCACAACAAGGAGTTAGTCTCTGGAGGGATTCATCCCAGGGTTAGGAAGGTCCTTGGTGTTTCGTCTTTCTACCTCATAGCAGCAGAGGATTTACAGTGTCCTAAATGCCGGCGGAAGGTGGTGAGCTGGAGTCACAACATTGTTAACCAGTTGGACATTGGACATCGTCTCCAGTTTCCATGCATTCTTACTGGCAGAAATGGATGTGACATGCAGATTGTCCGCCTTCTTCGTAACCGCGGTCTTGGGAACAGCTGTGGCCAGATTCAGAAGAAGATTGAGGAGCAGCATAGTGATGCCTGGTTACAGAAAACCATCCATTTTCTCACAGATTGCAAAGGATTCTCAGCTGCTGTGACATCAGGGTTGGTGACAACTCCATCTTTTGATGTTGTTCCATCCATGGAGCACATTCCAAAAAGTCGGTGGCTAATGAATGTGTACATTCAGGATGTGTTGCAGAGGATGGAGGAACTGAAAGCCAGCATCACCTCGCAGTTTGGCAGTATCCTGAAAATGGACTCCACTAAGAAGGTAGTTAAGAAGCTTTCTGGACCATCTGCAGGGACTGCTATGTGGTTTACCAACATCGGCAACGAATATAACCAAGTCATCATGTCTGTACTTACCACGCACGAAGGCTATGGCTTGGCAGATATGGCCGATGGTTTGGTGAAAAGATACAGTGATGCTGGGATGACACCACCTACCCTCCTGTATGTTGATCGGGACTGTTGTGGATCATCGTCGGTTAGGAGACTCTTCAGGAACTGGCCCAATCTCCAACTGAAGCTGGATATCTGGCATTTCATGAGGAGAATCTCAACTGGATGTACAACAGATTCACATATGTTGTATGCCATGTTCATGGGTCGCCTGAGTCATTGCATCTTTGAATGGGATCAGGATGATCTGGAAGCACTCAAGACTGCCAAGAGGAATGAGATGCTGGCTGAGCATATCAGCAATCCATCGGATTCAGATGTGATGAGTCGCCTGAATAGAAAACAATTAGCTCTGCATTGCAGACGTACAACAAGAGGAGCTCAGGAGACCATCACTCTGATCACACAGCTGATTGAAGCATTCGAAGGTGACAATGGCAAAGACACACTTGGAGTCCCCCTGATCAACAGTGACCGAATGAGGGAAATATGGAGGATTCAAAAAAAGCATGTTCAGTGCATCCAGGACCCCTCTGGTTCCAGACTATATATTCAGACCGGAAAACAGCTAAAGTTTGGGGTAGAGCTACCAACTTACCGGTGTGCCAGAGGATCAACCTCCCTGGAGAACTTCCACCTGCATCTCAACAGGTTCATCCCAGGTAAGAACTCACTAATTTCATCAGTATCTCATCAATTTGATATAAATGGAAAGCTACAATGTAATTGCAGTAGAATGAACCAACTAAGTTTGAAATAAGGTATATTGAAATACTGCTTGATTTGAATTAAGTTATACTCCCTGTTCTGATTTAGTAATGCCTTTTTACCATGATTATATTGGAATCCAGGTAATTTTCCAGGTAATTTGAATACTTCAATATATTCTAGTTCAACTGTATTTGGTTAAAATAGATTTTAACCTAACCAAAGTGAGTGTATATTTCAAATGAGCTTTTGTGGAACCAATGTCATTGTCATTTTTGCTAGCCTTGATAATGATTACATGCAACACATATATGCTTGTGTGGTATACAGTTGACATTTTACCTTTAAGCAACATATGATCTTTTATGTCAACAATTTGTAATGATAATTTTCCACTGCAATTTGAATTTTTTATTATGAAAAAAATGTTTTGTTGTAGGCACATTGGCTAGAGATACTTTGTACCAAGCCTACATTGTTGATGGTCTTGCAAGATGGAACCAAGATCGTGCTGAGGCGGCTACAATTAATATTGAAGAGCAGTCATCTCTGCAGCATCAACACTCCTACAGTGGATTGCTCCGCCACACTGCCAACAAGTTGTCAGAACAAATTATTGGTCGGCCCATGACTAACTACACTGGACCACGACAGTACACAGGTATTCAATTGAAACCATCAGCACATGTATATAAAGTTGAAAGTCAAACATAACATGTAATACCATTAAAGTTATGTGTGCTTGATCTGGGCAAATATTTTTTACATGTTATTGTTCCTTCTGTAATTACTGAAATCTATTAGGGTTGATGAATTAAAGCTGTGAAAACCATTCAAGTTGACTGACAAACAGGTATAATGCTTGATATGTGCTGTTAAAAAGTTCTTGTGTTTATGCCTTATAATGCATGTTTAGATGAAAACATACCTACACAAGTCACTTTACAAATACTAATGACACTGTAAAAATGTGAAAGGAAATTGTAGACCACAACATCAACTTCACTGAATTGTCAGCATCTCTATATATAATGTGTAACGGTTGGCAGCTATTTGATAACTTGTATGGTTAATGATTACAGGTGAACTCATTGGCCTGGAGTATCTTTACAACCAGAAAGATGTCCAGATGCATGACTATAATGCTATCATAGATGAGTTAGAGTCAGGCACAGAGGAAGTAACAGAAGATGATGGAGATGATGAGGGTTTTGCTGATGATGGCACAGAAGGCATTGATGATTACACCATCCCTACTTCCACTGTCTATACCTGGAATGCCCCTGTTCAGTCCAGAGTTAGTGCCCAACCTGTTGCTGGTACTGACCCTTCCACTCATCATGAACCTGAGGCTGCTTCAGAACATCCCTCCTCCAAGAAGGAAGGATATTCAGAAAAAGATATTGCCAATTCCTTCCACAGAGGAATACCAGTCTACAATTCATGAACCTGAGAGTGAGTGTAACATCATTGTTGTTTTTTGCATTTTACATAATTTTGCATTTCTTATTGTCATTAGTCATATCTGACACCCAATACAAAAAAAAATTAAAATGTTCAGTTTGACAATAATGTAATCATCTCAGAGTGTTATGACAATGTATATTGTTTTAAATCTTATTGCATTTTGGAATTTTCTTTTGATTCTTCAGATTCAGTGCATTAAATATATATCTTATCAAGTGTGACTCTGTGAAATGTAGGGTGCAAATTATCTAGTTAATATGGGGCAAAATAGTAACTCAAACAATGCACATTTAATTTACATATTTGCTCCTAATATCTCAAGTGATGTTTTTTTTTAAATTGTATTATTATTTACCACCCAGTTATGGCCCCAGTAACACAGTCACCTCCACCACCAGACCAAGAGGATTCCAGTGACAAAGATGTAAGTAGCTTCACAGATGCACACTTAAATATCAGCTGTCAGATGCAAGGCAATGTGGTCTATTGTGTAATATACTAGATAACATGATATTTTGCATTTTACTATTGAATATAAATAACTTTAACAGAAATTATTTTGATGTATATATATTTTGCTAAACCGATGAGTAAAACGAAAGCAAAACTTATGATTTTCGCATGTGAATCACAACGTAATAATGCATCATGGAGGATACAGGAAGGGAGGTTGATATCTGTTGAATATTTGAATACAAATATTCCGTAAATAGGTATTGGTTTGCAAATATTTGTTTCAGTTCTAATTGCTATCGGTTAATACTAATGCTTACTACTCAATAATTTGAATACCGGCAAACATCCATAGGATACATGTACTAAGACAGTAAGGCTAAATCTTTTAGACTTGTGTGCCCAAAATCAATGGCACACTTTTCCTGATACTTTTGTAAACAATTCATTCTTCAAAGTTTGGTGGTAAGATCATTTAGTTTTTTGTTGTTAAGTTAATCATGTGTATATAATTTTTTACAGGAATCAGTTGGACCAGACAATATTCCTGGATATGATAGGATATGTGCCCTGGCTGACTGTTTGGTGGATTTGCGAGACCATTCCATTGCACTTGCCAACAGTGAAGCTGATGAAATTATCCAGCTGTGGGAGGCCCTGCCAGACTACGATAGGCTGAGAACCAAATTCCCAGCTAGGCACAGATCCTACCAGATTAAGGGTCGATTTCGCTCTACGAAAACCAATGTATCTCCTGGAGTAGAAAGCACTAGACGGTAATTACATTATGAAATAATAACATTAATTGGATGTGAATTTTTGATCAGGATTATATTCCACCATGATAGTAATTAAAAGCTATTCTTCAGTGGACACACTCAAGCAAGACACTTCACTCATTCATCCCTTATTCAAAAGTTCATTGAGAATACGACAGATATATGGAGCCTTATTGCATATCCCTCATATTTGTGATGACATTGACTGTTAATAGGGTTATAAACCTAATCAGGGTTAGTTTGTTGGAGATATCTCTGACAAATATGGTCAGATATGACAGGATGTAAAATCAAGTTTCTCCATATTACCAATTATGTTGTTTGCATGGACTGAATGGAAGCACACTTTATTCATGTGTACTGTAAAAATGTCCAATAGATGAAAAACATATTAATGGATATGATGTTTTAATATTGACTCTTAGACTAGTGACCTATTCTAATCGCCTTTTGTCTGTCTTCGTGTGTTATGTGTCTGCAAACAATATTACATTTTCAAATTCTTCACCTGAACTGTTGAAGCATATTGAATGAAATTTTGCACAAACATTCTTAATCTAAGGCATAAGGCCAAGTGAAATTGATAAAATCACTTACAAAAGCCTGATGGATGTAATGAACCAATAAATAGTGTTTATATGTCTTTGTTTCTTTCTGTATCAGAACTCATGATCAGGTGACTGTTAAGGCCTACATGTCTCTTGTTCTTCATATGATATGTCTCCATATGTATGGTATAAAAAGATAGGATTATTGAATGTTACTTTATTATAAATTACAGGTCTGCTCTTGGCCCAAACAGTGGACCAGCTCAATGGCCTGACTGCAACAGGTATGTGGAGGCAGTAATGCTAAGATTGTGCATGCTGTTCCAAGGTTCCACTCAGGTCCAAGGAGTGAAAAAGACCCGGTGGACAGCTATCAGAATGGCATATAACAACATCCGCCAGTGCATCCTCAACAATGGGAAAGTTCTGGAGAATACAGATCTCCAGTTACCTGAAATGAATCAGGCAACTATTACCCAATGGTAAGAGCTAGCGTCATTGATATTTTAAAGAAGTCCACAACATTACTTGTTTTGCTTGAATTGGTTTCCACAGATTTCATCAAAAATAAATTGCTTCTTGTGTTGTAATGAATTACAAATGGCAATAGGTGATAATATTTACATGTGCAACAGAGGGCTGAAAAATTCTACATTTCGTAATGACTTATGAAAAGATTCAATTTAGAATTTGTCCATAATTTTGTACAGATTAAGTTCTTTGAGACATCATCATTATAGTTTGAACAAAGTCTAAAAATCAAAGATGAACATTAGCCTTTAATGGATTTAAAATTAAAAGAAATAGAAATTGATATTGTTACATGTGTTTCTTGGTCACAGGATATATTAGGTGTTAGATGCCAGTATCACACTATATTGAAATAAATGATTTTTGCAAGAACATAAGGTATAATTGATTATTAAACTTAACTTTATCAATTGTAAATTTTATTTGGCATTTCATGATTGATTGTCTGATTATAGGTACAACAAACACGGAAAGAGGCAGGAAAGGACGACACTGCAGCAGGGAGTAAATGCACCTGAGCCTGCCCAGACATCTGCCCAAAGACTTCCTCCTCCAATTGAATTGGAAAGACATCTTCCCACAGGACAAACAGAAAACCCCCACCAGTTTCCCGATCCTCCCAGTACTGTTGGAACAGCAAAGATCAAGAGACGCCGTCTCTCTTTGTCACCAGCTGGCAGTGATATTTCCTCTACAATACACATGACAACAACATACACTCAGACATCTCCAGAAAAAGCCTCCTCCATCCCAGTTCACGTTCCAGTCCTGACTGGTCCAATTCCAACCCCTACTCCGACATTTGCTCCCACCCCTGCTCCACCTTCGGCTCCTGCTGTTCGTCCTGCTCTCGCTCCTACCCCTGTACCATTGTTATATTTAAACCCATCTATGATGATGAATATGGTGCCGTCCATTCAGCAGCCTCCATCAGCTGTTCCACAACAGGCTATACCATCTCCTGTGCCATATTCTACAACAAAGTACAGGGAAAAGAAGAGGCAGGATGAAGAACAAGGGATTTTTCGGAGGAAGTATCAGAAAAAGACCACCAAGGTGACGTGTGGGAAGTGCAAACAAGAGAGAGAGCCACTCCACTACACCAGCAATACTTCGGGAACTGGTACTGCCAGGTAACATCGACAGAATCTCTAGAGGAATGGAAGGCTTCCCTGATGTCACGGGGGTATGGAAAGAAGAGGGGTAAAAAAGACAAAGATAGTGATTAACAACCACTTGTTGTGAGACAATGCAACAGTCCATATAACATATGATAAGTCAACCTTCCATATAACCTTCCATATAATTGATGATTCGACAACTTTCCATCCATACAAAAAATGGAGAGACAACCTTCTCTAACAACTGGTGGTGAGACATCCTTACTCTACAACTGGTGTTGATGATAACCTTACCTACAAACTGCTGGTGAGACATCCATTACTCTACAACTAGTGGTGAGACATCCTTACCCTACAACTGGTGTGATGATAACCTTACCCTACAACTGATGGTGAGACATCCTTACTCTACAACTAGTGGTGAGACAGCCTTACCCTACAACTGGTGTGATGATAACCTTACCCTACAACTGATGGTGAGACATCCTTACCCTACAACTGGTGGTGAGACATCCTTACCTACAACTGGTACATCCTTACTCTACAACTGGTGCTGATGACAACCTTACTCTACAACTGGTGCTGTTTATAACCTTACTCTACAACTGATGAAGAGACAACCTTAGTCTACAACTGGTGGTGATGATAATGTACCTTACCCTACAACTTGTGGTGAGACATCCTTACTCTACAACTGGTGGTGAGACAACCTTACTCTACAACTGGTGGTGAGACATCCTTACTCTACAACTGGTGGTGAGACAACCTTACTCTACAACTGGTGCTGAGACAACCTTACCCTACAACTGGTGGTGAGACAACCTTACTCTACAACTGATGGTGAGACAACCTTACCCTACAACTGGTGGTGAGACAACCTTACCCTACAACTGATGGTGAGACAACCTTACCCTACAACTGATGTGAAACATCCTTACCCTACAACTGATGGTGAGACAACCTTACCCTACAACTGGTGGTGAGACAACCATACCCTACAACTGGTACTGATGACAACCTTACACTACAACTGGTACTGATGACAACCTTACTCTACAACTGGTGCTGATGACATCCTTACCATACAACTGGTACTGATGACATCCTTTCCATACAACTGGTGCTGATGACAACCTTACTCTACAAGTGTTGCTGATTAAAACCTTACCCTACAACTGATGGTGAGACATCCTTACCCTACAACTAGTGGTGAGACATCCTTACCTTACAACTGGTGGTGAGACAACCTTACCCTACAACTGGTGGTGAGACAACCTTACTCTACAACTGATGAAGAGACAACCTTACCCTACAACTGATGTGAGACATCCTTACTCTACAACTGGTGGTGAGACAACCTTACTCTACAACTGGTGGTGAGACATCCTTACTCTACAACTGGTGGTGAGACAACCTTAGTGTACAACTGGTGCTGATGATAACCTTACCCTACAACTGGTGCTGATGACAACCTTACTCTACAACTGGTGCTGATGACAACCTTACTCTACAACTGGTGCTGATGACAACCTAAACCCTACAACTGGTGGTGAGACATCCTTACCCTACAACAGATGCTGATGACAACCTTACCCTACAACTGATGGTGAGACAACCTTACCCTACAACCGATGCTGATGACAACCTTACCCTACAACTGATGATGGTGAGACAACCTTACCCTACAACTGATGTTGAGACATCCTTACTCTACAACTGGTGTGCTGATGACAACCCTTACTCTACAACTGGTGCTGATGACAACCTAAACCTACAACTGGTGGTGAGACATCCTTACCCTACAACTGATGCTGAGACACCTTACCTACAACTGTGGAGACAACCTTACCCTACAACTGATGTGAGACATCCTTACCTACAACTGTGGTGAGACACCTTACCCTACAACTGGTGGTGAGACATCCTTACCCTACAACTGCTGGTGAGACATCCTTACCCTACAACTGGTTGTGAGACATCCTTACCCTACAACTGGTTGTGAGACATCCTTACCCTACAACTGGTGGTGAGACAACCTTACTCTACAACTGGTGGTGAGACAACCTTACTCCTACAACTGCTGGTGAGACAACCTTACCCTACAACTGTGGTGAGAACCTTACCCTACAACGTGTGGACATCCTTACCCTACAACTGCTGGTGAGACAACCTTACCCTACAACTGGTGGTGAGACATCCTTACCTACAACTGCTGGTGAGACATCCTTACCCTACAACTGGTTGTGAGACATCCTTACCCTACAACTGCTGGTGAGACATCCTTACCCTACAACGATGCTGATGACAACCTTACCCTACAACTGATTGTGAACAACTGATGGTGAGACATCCTTACCTACAACTGCTGTGAGACATCTTACCCTACAACTGGTGTGTGAGACATCCTTACCCTACAACTGCTGGTGAGACATCCTTACCCTACAACTGTGGTGAGACAACCTTACTCTACAACTGGTGGTGAGACATCCTTACCCTACAACTGCTGGTGAGACAACCTTACCCTACAACTGCTGGTGAGACATCCTTACCCTACAACTGCTGGTGAGACAACCTTACCCTACAACTGATGGTGAGACATCCTTACTCTACAACTGCTGGTGAGACAACCTTACCCTACAACTGGTGGTGAGACAACCTTACCCTACAACTGCTGGTGAGACATCCTTACCCTACAACTGGTGGTGAGACAACCTTACTCTACAACTGGTGGTGAGACAACCTTACTCCTACAACTGGTGTGAGACAACCTTACCCTACAACTGGTGGTGAGACAACCTTACCCTACAACTGATGTGAGACATCCTTACCTACAACTGACAACCTTACTCTACAACTGTGTGAGACAACCTACCTACAACTGTGGTGAGACACCTTACCCTACAACTGGTTGATGACAACTGATGAGACAACCTTACTCTACAACTGATGGTGAGACACCTTATCTACAACTGTGTGAGACAACCTTACCCTACAACTGGTGTTGAGACATCCTTACTCTACAACTGGTGCTGATGACAACCTTACTCTACAACTGGTGCTGATGATAACCTTAGTAAACAACTGGTGCTCATGACAACCTTCCATTCAACCCGTGCTGAGACAACCTTAATCTTCTTCATTTGGTGCTGATGACAACCTTCCATTCAACTCATAGTTAGACAACCTTAACCTACAAATGATTAGACTACCAAACCCTTCAACTGATGAACATTAATTAAGATGCTGTCTACAAGTATAAAGACATTTATTGTGTGATGCCATGCCTCCAAAGAAAAAAGAACTAAAAAGAAAATGTGGGTGAAGATCAATTTGTTTAGAATCCTAATAAACTGATACATGACAGCATCTATAATTTGTTGGCTGATACAAGTGATCCCCACATTTTAATGCTGCCTAGCTAATTGCTAGAGGTCCCAAGCCCTTGAAAAAGCAGAGGGAAATGTTATTTCACTTTAATTTTGGTAATTTATATGAAAATATTGTTTAGTAGCCATTGCCAATTCGCTTTTTAACATGGGCAAAAGCATCTTTATCAGAAAGTAAACATTTAGTGGAAACTACCATTTGATAACAGATTGTAGACCGGTGACCAAAGTTATTATATACAAAGAAAGTTCAAACCAATTGTCATACTCTTCTATGGTGTAACAGGTTAACACAACTACTTTTCCAAGTAGATGATTCAGGTTCAAATCCTGATGGAAGTGTACAATTGGTTTGCTATCATAAAATAATTTGAATACCAATCTGAAATACTTTATGCTCTCTGCATCACTAAGTCTTTTAGGCGATAACTGATAATGCTGATGTGTTTTAGTTTAAACACATTTTATTTGAACAAAGTCAAAAAGAATAAGCTGCAAATTATACAACTTAGGATTGCCCTCTCCCATACAAATGTATATGATGTTACATAATAAAATACACAATAGCGGCATTAATGACTGTATGAAACATTATAACAAATTATATGTAAAAGAAAGAAAGAAAAAAAAACAAACAAACAGCAATTATTTGTAGTCACATATGATTTGTTTAGTCATACCAGAACCCACATTTTATAACTACAGATTGTACATGTATAATCGTTTTAACATTTGACATTCATGACATGACTAATTCTGTAAACTTGAACATTAATTTTATAAACAATATAAAATTATATATAATAATAATGATTTTACAATAAATATCTCACAAATACATTTTGGCATTATTGTTCTTTAAAAAAATATCACTAAACAAGATTTGACAATTAAATACCAGCAATTATCATTTAGCAACCAGTGAATGTTAGATCAAACAAAACTATTAGTATTTCTAATCAAAATATTGGCAAGAGCCTTGCAAAACAGAAAAATGACCGTATTTATGTTAAAAGCCCAATGTGTTTACAAAGCTGCAGATTCAAAGTTTAGTAAGTATTAATTCTATTGTATATTCTTATGCCAAATACATTGATAAGATGAACTTAGAGTACCAAACAAAAGCAAGAATCCTTGTGTAAATCTATGTAAACATAAAAGCTTTATCTTGCTATTTTGCCCATGATTTAGTGATAGTCAACTACCCAGTGTTAAATATAACAGTACCGGGGACAATATGACAACCAACATTATGAAATTCAAAATTTATATTTAACCATTGAACTGCATTCAGTTGCCAATTATGGGAGTATAAATGCCAACTAAACAGTAGCATTTGAACTGAATGTAGCTCAATGCTTATATTTACATTTGATAACTTTTATGATAAAATACAACAAGATTTTGATTCTATAATGAATTACCAATTCATTATTGGCAAGGATTAAACAGACATTTTCCGGGATCACTATGACATCAAAAGAAGCAGATGTGAGTTCATACACTGGTGAATGCCAGCTGTGTAAGGTTACATTGTGGGGTTCCAATCAAAATATAATTAATATAAATATATTCAATAATTTGATATCAATTCATTTTACTGTTTTAAATTTCATATTACAAAGTCTATAAATCACATAACTTTTACTAAATTACAATTATACCTTTTGAAATACAAATGTATGTATACAATATTTCATAAAACAGTATGAAATCATAACTATGCATGTGACCTCAATAGTGTAATACACATACGTTTCTTACATCTGTTCTAATGAGGTCTTTGTTTTGAACTTATAACTAGTATCAACATTTGTTAATGACTTTTAGGACTGTATGAAAATCCATTTAAAAATAAGTCAATTTTACTAGGGACATTCATCAAATGTACATGGTATATGTTTTTGACATCCAATATAATTGTTGTGGTTATTTGGATCATCCTGGTTTATTTGCAGTCATTAAAAAAAGCAGAACAAACTACATATACTATTGTGTTTTTACATGCTGCTAAGAATGGTAAGCACAATATTACCATTTACAACATAAAACTATCAAAAGTAGATCAACAATATGTATCTACATGTAAAACTTTAATAAAAAATATTAATACCGGTGTTTCTTTCTTCACAAGTATCAGAGATGTAGATCTGTAACTTATACGTTTAGGAAAACTATAGTGACTTTTATGAAATATCAAAAACAAATGTTACAGGAAAAAACAACATAAAATAACCTGCATTAATCGTATATTGATAGTACAGGAATTTAATTGTTACCCTTTTCCGTGTACATTTTATGGTATAAAACAAATGTTACTGGAAAAAACAACATAAAATAACCTGCATTAATCGTATATTGATAGTACAGGAATTTAATTGTTACCCTTTTCCGTGTACATTTTATGGTATATACGTTCTTGACCCATTAAAGAGTGATATCCGGCACGTTGTAATTGAATGATTCTTTAAAAAACATGACACAATCAATTTAAAAAACAAAAACACAATCGAAAATTTTATGCAAAATTGCTATTTTTGTATTACGCGCCATGAAAAGTAGGTTTAAATTGCGGTTACGATCTCCCGTTGTTCATGCGGCCGCCTCAGCGCTACCACAAGCACGTATAACTGGAGATTATTCTTGGTTACATCTTGGTTGGTTCAGCCAACCAGCAGCCAGGATTGTAACCAGAAATTAACCAAGAATCTACCAGGAATTGACCAATCAGAAGCGCGGAGGGAAATTCATATGGGCAGCTGAGCGCGCCATCAGTATGATACAGATCGAAGCGGTGATCAGCGTGACAGCGACATTTCGATCATTAGATAATTAGAAATCTGCGCTTAATTAATAGGTTTCTTGATAGGTAAGTGGTATATTTTTACACACAAGGTGTTAATCTAATATGTGATGTAAAAAATGTGATATTTTGTTAAGAAAACGTTGCATTTGATCGTTTAATTGATCGAAGCTCGTGATCGCTTAATTAATTAGGTCAGCTTGTGTAATCTGTCGTAAGTCATGCTTAATTAATTAGATATTTGGAATATATACTTCAACAAAACTCTTTTCCAACCTAAATTTACTGTTATAAGTTTGTAATAAGTTAACAATATAGTGCATTTTGTCAATAAAACAGTCCTGATTAGGCCTAATGATTTAATTTAAAATCAAATTTGCCAACGGCCAGACCTCGATATCGATTGACATTGATTGATTTTATATTCTCATTAGGAAAGTATTTCCGTTCTTCATATTTGATTAGCATGTAAAATCTGCCAAATTTGATATCATTTAATTACTTCAGTAGTGATTTTAATTTTAAAGCCTATTTTAATTGGTATTAATTGGCTTATAAATACTCAAATTGTTTAATATTCTAAACAATCTTGCTACATTTTCTTCTCTACTTTTATAGGCCTATCATTGAGCAATTAATGCCAGAACATTATAAAGTTAATTAAGTCATTTAATTGTTTAGATACAGTAAACAAAAAAATGATAGATATGGTTCATGAGAAAGAAATAGAATAACACAGTTACAAACACAATTATTCAAAGTGGGTTTTTTAAACTTCTAGGCCTAAATCATAAAATCTTTGTTTTGAAAGGAAATTCTGTAATATATATAGAAATGACCGAGATATTGGTAATATACCTAATTTATGATTAATCAATACGAATCTTTGATAATTAAGATTGTACCAGAAACATATATAATAATATGTATAATATATATTTCTGATTGTACCCATTGGGTCTATTGTCAGGCCTATCCTGGAAGTGTTTGAACTTGAATTCGAAGTGTTGAGTCTGTTATAGGCCTAGTTGTGGCCCAGCATGATTTCTTTGCATCACAGGAGGAGGTCATATTTACCCGGTATAAGCTAGTTACAGTAAACAGTGACATTGATAACATTGCAAGACATTACTTTTTGTCCTGCTACAGATAATAATACATATTTATATTCAATCCAGGCTTCTAGGTACATACTACAAGCTTTGTTTGCTCAAATTTCATGAAATAAACACTAAACAATAAGATGGGTCTTAATTCTTGGCATACCCTTGATATAAAGGGGAAGCCGTTTATTTTAACTGATTTAAATTTATTTCCCAGAAGCAGAATGTACAAGTAGGCCTACTAATGTGGCTTACCTATTCTTACTTGTAGTTGAAATGATAGATATTTTGTACCTAGGCTATAGCAGTCAATGCCAATTTTGGATTTATATTTAACAAACTGAAATCTATATCCAAATTATATCATATATGATGGATTTTGGTGCAGTTTGAAATTCAGGAAATTATCATCAGTGTTTGCTTTGTTTTATAGTACAAACCACTCTAGATCACTACTGCGTTTCTGTATTATAAAGGCGATAGTCTGAAGCGTTTATATGACACAGATATTGTCAAAACACATGAACTAGCTTCCGTTCTCAATCTACTTGGTATAATACAGAGACAAATGGGAAAGTCTGTAAGTGCATGCATGTGTCCTATGATCATTGTTTTTCAACATTTACAAGATATTTCATAATCAAAGGTAACAAGACATAAAGGAAATTAAAATGTATTATTTAATCAAAGATAGATGACAGATAAATGTGAAAGGGGATTCAAAATACAAATGAGTTTTCATGCACCCCTGACTCGCCAGACGCTTGATTTATTTATATTATCATAGCCTTGCTAATTCCTGACATAGATTACATAACCAGAAAAAAATATATATACCGTATTCGCCGTAATTAGCACCCCTCCCCCTATAAGCATCCCTCCCCTTTTCTGGAGAAGGAGTTGAAATTATATAAATGCTCACCATCCCATGTATTTAACAATGTTTTATAACATGTGATGCCTCTGAATTTTTAAGGGGCTGTGGTGGTTGAGTAGATGTCCCAACGTATTACCACAAGACCTCTACTACTGGGTTGCGAGTTCGACTCTCATGTGGGGCAGATGCCAGGTAGTAGGTACTGACCGGCGTGACCAGCTGGTCGGTGGTTTTCTCCGAGTACTAAAACCTAGCACATGTTTACATGACCCTGGCGCGTATAACTAACTTTAAAAAACCAAACCGAAGCCTCTGACATAATCATTGTATCCCATATTACATTAATTTGCGAGTCTTTAACTTAATCATGACATAATAATGCGTCTTATAGGTTAAAAGGCATATGATATGAATGTTCAATGTAATAGATAAATGTATCATGAGAAACTGAGTACAGAAGGAGATCAACTACTGCTGATTTTTTTTATCCACAACTTACATTTTGGTTAACTAATGAGTACTCCTTTTGTTATGTAGTTATATATGAGCCCTGGGTGCTAAATCACGGCAAATACTGTATATATATGTTATATTAAAAAAATTGAGCAAAAAATTACATATGCAACTACGGCAGCGCGGCTATGTATATATATACCTCAAGTCATTCTGCGTTGCCAAGCAGAGAATTCCAAAACTGAGTACAGAAGGAGATCAACTACTGCTGATTTTTTTTATCCACAACTTACATTTTTGGTTAACTAATGAGTACTCCTTTTGTTACGTAGTTATATATGAGCCCTGGGTGCTAATCACGGCAAATACTGTGTATATATGTTATATTAAAAAATTTGAGCAAAAAATTATATATGCAACTACGGCAGCGCGGCTATGTATATATATACCTCAAGTCATTCTGCGTTGCCAAGCAGAGAATTCCAAAGGCCTTGTTAAATTATTTGATATGCCACGAGCCTAAATGGTCGTGGCATATCAAATTATTGAACTCGTTGGATAAATTTCATCTCTATATAAAACAATAGAAATCCAGCTCAGTTGTGACGTTTCCGTCTACTGAGACAATGATGCAACATCATATACCTAGCTTATAATATGACGTCAAAACTACATGTGATGTCATAATAGTGTTATTACAAATGTGTCTTACGATAGTTATGACACGGCTGTATGACATGGCTGGACTGGCCAGTTTTGTGATAAATTTGTTTCAACAATACCTGGTATGACTTCATTGACTTGTTCTCTTATGATCTCTGTCAGTGTCTGCATGCATATTATAAATCAGGAAGCTTAAGTACAATGTGATCCATTTAATTTTCAGCACATCTTCATAAAGTGGACTCGAAAGGACCTTGGGAATGTAGCCCTTGGGTAATTATGCCGATAAGACTTGTCTTACAACAGACTTAAACTGATAGGTATGTATATATAGCAGTCTGGTTCTTTAATACCTAGCAGGTAAGAGGTATCAACTAAAAGTCATACATTGAAATTAATTTGATAACTAAGTTGGCAACAAAATAAGGATACGATTGACATACCACTAGAAAAAAATAATAAAATAGATCATTACGCATCGATTTATGTACATGTATATCAAAAGAAAATTGTTTTTTGCTTTGTAAAAAAAAAAATATAACTTACACTTTTATTTATGCTACATACACTAATATTTTAAATCATTAATTTAATGATAACACTAAAATACTGCTTATTTTTCTTTCTTTAATGGTCTTGTTTCATTGATGCCAAATGGTGTTTTCCCTACATGTGATTTGTTCTCATTGCAGCATTTACGTACAGTCAACCTATCCCGTAACCAGCTGATTACTAGTAATTTGTTGTACACGCCCACCATCCAGGTGCCTGACAAATCCATTTACATCACCTACAGGACTGCCAGGACCTCAGTAGGTTGCAGTGTCTCCTCCAGGTCCTCAAACTCTTCTTCAATAATCTTCTGTAGGTATATAAAACTATACTTTTCCAAACAATCATTCAATAAGCATACATGTACTTGTGTCTTTATGGAATCTGTGGTCTTTGATGTCTGCAGCGCTTAATTTGCTGACAATCTTTAATTTTATATAGCACACATTATGATATGATTGTCTGCAAAGCTCTGGATTCTATATAGACTATAGGTTCCATAGGAAGAGAGTTCAATGCATGTATTAGCATTATAAACTCATTTTGAGTGTTTTTTTATACTTTCTGGGGAGAGGGGCCCGAGATAGGCCCTAGGGTATACTGGAATTAGGGTGTCTGTCTAGCGAACTCCTCATAAACCACTTGACAGATTTTGATAAAGTTTGGTACACATATATATAACCCTGACATAAAGGGGAGTTGAAAAGACTATAGGGTTCTGCAATTTCCCTTTTTAATGGACTTAATACTAAATTTGTGCAGCGTATAGTATCAGTCGGCCACCCTAGCGACTTTGTAGTATTAAAATTGTTTAGTTAAACCAGGAAAACCATTTATCACGCAACAACAATATACTCCATAAGATGAAACAGCCATTTTGACAGTAATTAGTTACGTTACCATGTTAACACTTAGTGACGTTATAATGGTCACGTTTAACTTTTGGTTTAATTTATCCCTTTTCTTTGGCTTATTCTAGGTTTATTTTATATACTTGAATTGTGAATGTAAATGTGATAATATTCATATTATTTACAAGGCTTTATTGCCCTCTACAAATGAGGGGTATTCTATTCTGTTCCAGGAATGAGGGGTATTCTATTCTGTTCCAGGAATGAGGGGTATTCGATTAATAGCAGTTCGAGCTATTCAGGGTTTTGTTACCAAGATTATATATGGTTGGGGCATGGTCAGAACCATGAAATCAGTTATGACAAATGGGGGATATTCAGGAATGCGAATTCGAGTCAATCAGTTATGACAAATAGGGGATATTCAGGAATGCAAGTTCGAGTTAGAGGAGACTGTATAACTCATTTGATAAAATTGTTGCATCTTAAGTTGTTGGGGCTGGCTGCTGGAGGACTTATATTGCTTCAGCATTAAAGAGTTATGCTCGTTTTGTTTTACCATGGATTACAATGGTTTGAAACAAGGGAAGACTTATATCATATGCATGGAAAAGATGGTTGAACCCTATTTTGATACTTTTGTTGAAAGTTTGTTGAAAGTTTACTTCAAAATGCTAACTTTTACTGAATTCATGAATGAATAATCAAACTGTTGATACTTGATTGTTACATAGTTCTTCATACATTTGCATTTGTTTTATTTCAGAAAATGAAACCACATTTCAGAAGACACCATGATGGAAGTCTGAACCTTTCAGATACCGTACAAGCTTCCATAGTGAAGAGGGAAAATAAGGAAAGAGGATGGACTGCCCCTATTTCTCCAGGAATGGTTGCAGCTGCTGCAGCAGCTGCTGTAAGAAAGCAGGGTGGTGACACAGAAAATGTCATAGATGTCCTTGGGGAATACACTCTCCAATTTGGTGCCTTGAAGTATGCATGATATGAAATCTTATAATCATTACAACTTTTGTCAGGCTAGTTATTGTGAATATAGATTCTTCCAGATCTCATAAAATTTCATTGGTTATTCAGTATTTAAAAGTATTATTCACAAACTAGCTTAACAAACTCCTGTTATATCCTTATATCTTATTAAACCTGCGGCAGAGCTGCACTTATATCTTATTAAACCTGCGGCAGAGCTGCAGAGCTGGCAGAGCTGCTTTTCTTATCTTATATATGTGTCAAAAAAGTAAAATTCAAGGACCTACCTGTAAACATTTATATTCCTGAAGAGCCATTAAGAAATGGCGAAAGTACTAGAGAAAGGTCATTGAGTTTTATTATATATGTATATAGACTAAGTAATCAATATAGTGTCTGTCTGTATGTCAACAGATGGTTAAGAGATATCAGAAAACTGATGGCATAGCCATACTTATAAAAATGATAGTTATGATGGCTGGCAGTGACAGTTTATAGATGTGCATAAGGAGGTAGAATTTTCTATGAGAAATCAAGGAAGATAATAAATATTTTTGTAACACTTCAATGAACATTGTAGATGCTAGAGATAAATATCTTAATGATGATTTTTTTATATTACAGAGGTCAGACTTTTCGGTGGGTGCTGGAGAATGCTCTCGGATATGCCGGCTACCTCGTGTCTGCATCTGAATCCGAGACATCTTCCAGCTCTCATAACAGCAAAAACAAGGAGGCCTTCATAAGGTATGTAGGCAGCTTTCCTGAGGGCCGGGAGGCAACACAACAGAAGAGGCCAACACCATCAAGGTTATCTTCACTCGTGAAAGGACCTGCCCTGCCACCTCATGTGTTAGCCTCTAAAATTAAGAATGTTACAGCAGAGCGAAAGATTAAGCCTTGTAAGTCTTAATATCACTTTTATGAAAATTCTAATTTAACTTTGATATTTTTATAATTACTCTTCACAAAATTTAGGATTGCAGATATTAATTGTAATTGAATGCTTGTAGTTTTCAAGTGTGATTTAGCAGAATTTTGTTTTTGAACAACCAAAGTCAACCAAAAGATACACTGTATCATTAATGTAACTATTTGGTGTTTTTGTTTTGCAGCAGTGATTGCTGAGATTGAGAGGAGGCAAGCTAAGAAGTTTGCAGGTAAGTGTCACTGTGAAAAGTTAATTTCATAATTTTATTTTGTTTTTAAGGTTTTAACAAGCATTTTAACAGAGTTTGATCAATAATTAAAACCTTAGTACAATAAATCCAGTAAGTCACATTATTGTTGGTAGAGACAAAGCTTATGTCAAACATTAAATGCTTATTTTTTTTATAAATACTGGGTATATAAATTTCATAATTAATACAAATTACTTTCCAATGCACATGTTATGAAATCAGACTCTCAATATTAAGCAAGCAATTTCTGGGTCAAGTTCTTACTTAGCCTTTTGTTGAAAGACCAGTAAAGTTGTTTTTTTCTTTTTGGCTGAAATCCTTACTGGGTAATTATTATAATGTACAATTGTACATATAGGTACAGTATTCGCTGTAATTAGCATCCCTCCCATTTTCGGAGAAGAGGTAAGTTTTTAAGTTCAGTGGAAATGGAATTATGACAACTGATGATGTGCATCCAATCAAACCAATATGATGCTGGAATAACATATTTAGGAAAATTCTGTAGTCCACCAGCTAGATCTAAAATTGATTTTCATTATAGGTAATTTTTAGCCCACCATCATCAGATGGTGGGCTATTCAAATCGCCTTTCGTCCGTGGTCCGTCGTCCGTCCGTCCTTCCGTCCGTCCGTCCGTCCGTCCGTCCGTCCGTCCGTTCCTTCCGTCCGTCCGTCCGTCCGTTAACAATTCTTGTTACCGCTATTTCTCTAAAAGTACTGAAGGGATCTTTCTCAAATTTCATATGTAGGTTCCCCTAGGACCCTAGTTGTGCATATTGTATTTTGGGACTGATCGGTCAACAAGATGGCCGCCAGGCAGCCATCTTGGATTTTGATAGTTAAAGTTTGTTACCGCTATTTCTCAGAAAGTACTGAAGGGATCTTTCTCAAATTTCATATGTAGGTTCCCCTAGGACCCTAGTTGTGCATATTGCATTTTGGGACTGATCGGTCAACAAGATGGCCGACCAGCCAGCCATCTTGGATTTTGATAGTTAAAGTTTGTTACGGCTAATTCTCAGAAAGTACTGAAGGGATCTTTCTCAAATTTCATATGTAGGTTCCCCTAGGACCCTAGTAGTGCATATTGCATTTTGGGACTGATTGGTCTACAAGATGGCCGCCAGGTAGCCATATTGGATTTTGATAGTTAAAGTTTGTTACCGCTATTTCTCAGAAAGCACTGAAGGGATCTTTCTCAAATTTCATATGTAGGTTCCCCCCTAGGACCCCAGTTGTGCATATTGCATTTTGGGACTGATCGGTCAACAAGATGGCCGACCGGTGGCCATCTTGGATTTTGATAGTTAAAGTTTGTTACCGCTATTTCTCAGAAAGTATTGAAGGGATCTTTCTCAAATATCATATGTAGGTTCCTCTAGGACCCTAGTTCTGCCTATTGCATTTTGCGACCACCATCTTGGATTTTGATAGTTTAAAGTTTGAAAAGCAGAAAAAAGAATTGTAAGTTTGAAAAGCAGAGAAAAGATCCCTCTTTCATTTGTCAGACATAGATCAATCTTTGGTGGGCGCCAAGATCCCTCTGGGATCTCTTGTTTTAATTTTAATTTTTTTTTTTTTTTTTTTTTTGTGTGTGTATTTATTTGTATGATCTTTTATTTTGTCAGGCGGTTTTGTAAGTATAGATGTATGCGAAATATATGCTTACTTATGCTTATTTCATTGCTTTGTGGCTATTGAATATAATCCACTTCTTTCATAACATAATCACCTGCCTTAGCTTGCACTGTATTAAATATCAAGTGTATTCCCTGTAGTAAACATTCTTTTTTTCCATTTATTTATGCCCCTTTCCATTATAATATTCTAATTAATATATATTAGCATATTACCAGAATATATATCTAACATGTATATAGTAATACAGATAATGTTGTCTTTTGTGGTGGCTTCTTTATCACAGAAATTATTCATACATAATATATATATATATTCACATCATTCTTCACATTTCTGTGATAAGTATCAAATTTTATAATTTGGATGTGGGATTTTTGTTTTTAATGACTATATGCAATCTTTGTGGTGACTAAACCTTCCATAGCCTTTAACATTTAACTATGAATACTCTTCAGTCTTGCTAATAAATGTATAAATATCACCAGCTCTTAACCCTTTCAAGTTATATTTGCTAAATATATGGTGACAATTCAGGCTAATGCTTATAAGTTATACCTATATAACTGAAAACACCGTTTATTTAGAGTACACTCAGATTTCTGTGTTATACATGTATATCCATGACATAAAAAATCTATTCAAATTAATCCTTAAATATAGCATGATCATTTGTTAAATTAATGTGATATTGCGACAATCACAATAATATTATTGCCTATTTCAACTGTATCAATTCAAATGGGAAACATCAATGAATTTATCAATATGTTGGTTTTTTTTTTTTTTTTTTTTTTTTATAAGGAATGTTGAACAATAAAGTAGTTTTATGTCCTATATATATTTTGTGATGTTGTTATGCATCAGAAATGTTCATTTAAAAGTTGTTGCTATATTTTTTATCAGAAAACACTTGTTGGTAAAATGTTTAATTCAATACCAGATAAGACGAAATTGAAGATTGTTAATGGATAAATTTTCATATTTCTACTGCTGTTTTCAGGATCGACAGAGGGATCAAAAGGTACATCTACAGTTGAACCTCCCAAAGCATTATCAGTACCAGGTATTCTTTCTACTGTATCAGCATGATTGCATCACATACTTATATTTATGTTTTACATGTACAAATCATAAGTAAATTATTTTCGAATGTTTTCAATTTCAAAACGAAATAAAAAGAAATAAAGCAAAAACATGTTTGGCCTATGTCGTTACATGGATCTTGATCACGATCAAGCTTTGATTGCTAGCTTATGTCTCATGAAATCTCTTATGGGTGCATGTACATTGTACATTGGTAGTTCAAGGGGATGAACATTCTTCTAAACAATGACTTGTCTTAAATTTCAGCACCATTTATACCTAGAATTAACGTTGGAGAAACCAAAAAGCCTCCTCACCCCAAGTCATCATCAGGTAAGAATTCCTATTTATCACAAACCAGGAAAAATTTGTTTCAGACAATACTAGATCATATGTGACATCAGAAAATTCATATGAAACACCACATCATATAAAAAAATAAAATCTGTGTTCGACATGAAACCTTTCAATTGACATAACCTGATCCTTGCAACCTAAGACATTCATATACTGTGAATTAGGATATTTTGAATGTGGTCATATAAAAATGCATACCACCACATGGAATCAATGTTATAGAGAATTGTTTTTGTGAACACTATTTTGTCAAATGTACTGAAGTTTTTAACAAAAGAAAAGATATTAGACATATGAATGATATTAAATATGTATGCATATATAAAGATATTTATTGTTTTTTATTTTAGCACCAGTTTCAAGGGGAATGGACTTTCAGACACCTCCACCACCAACATTAGCACCAGGTAAATATTCCTATCTAGCTTTTAATCAATTTTTAGAAATGTTATAGCATCCACACCTGCTCAGTTTTCTTGAAAGCTCACTACTTTTTAGAAGAAAAATATAAATTTTCATAGTATACATGGATTTGTTTAAATCCATGAAAGTAAAACCTATGAATATGCAAGTCAAAAATATTATGTGAGAAGATTATTTAAAGAAAATCAAAAATATTTGTAGAACCAGCACCAATACCACGGAAACTACAGCAGCTACCAAGAAAATCAACAGCACAAACATCATCATCAGGTAATCACAGCTTTGTTTGGCTCAACTGTGTGGGGAAAACACCATATTTATATTTGTACTTGCTAATCTTATATTAGTAACTTATATTAGTGAGCTTATGCCGGAATCCATCAACAATTCACAAAATTTTGAAAACTACGTGTGGTGATGTTACTGAAATTAATCTTTCTGTAGTAACATCTTCCTTAGGTATAGAATGAATATGAATTATTTCTGTGGAAGTTTCCAATGGATATTGTTCATATTTTGCATATTCCATTCATAACAGTTTCCCTAAAAAAGCAACCCCAATTTAATTATTTTTGAACTAATTTTATTCCAGCTCCAGTGTCAAGGGATCATCAGTTACCTGAACCTTCCACACCTGCCTCAATATCCGGTAAATTTAAGTGCTGACTATTTAAGTGTTGTTGCCCAATAATCTTCAGTTCTGTTATTTTAACTTCTAACATTGCGCTTGAGATTGTAATATTTGTTTTATCTCTTTCTGAAAAAAGTACATTTACGAACATGTCAGACTTAAGGGTAATACATTCAAGGACATGTCAGACATCAGGGTAATACATTCCATGACATGTCAGACTTAAGGGCAATATATTCAAGGACATGTCAGACTTAAGGGTAAAACATTCAAGGACATGTCAGACATGGGTAATAACATTCAAGGACATGTCAGACATCAGGGTAATACATTCAAGGACATGTCAGACATCAGGGTAATACATTCAAGGACATGTCAGACATTGGGTAATACATTCAAGGACATGTCAGACATCAGGGTAATACATTCAAGGACATGTCAGACATCGGGGTAATACATTCAAGGACATGTCTGACATCAGGGTAAAACATTCAAGGACATGTCAGACATCAGGGTAATACATTCAAGGACATTTCAGACATCAGGGTAAAACACTCAAGGACATGTCAGACATCGGGGTAATACATTCAAGGACATGTCAGACATCAGGGTAAAACATTCGAGGACATGTCAGACATCAGGTAATACACATGGCTATATATACAAATGGCTATATAATGACCACATGGTTATTGATTACCACATGGTTACTTGATTACACATTGGATTACCACATTACTTGATTACCACAAAGCTACTTGATTACCACATGGATACTTGATTAACACATGGATACTTTATTACCACACTCTTGGTTACCACATGATTTTGATTACCACATGGCTCTTTGATTACCACATGGATACTCTTTGATTACCACATGGCTCTTTGATTACCACATGGATACTTGATTCCTACATGGATACTTAATTCCACATGGATACTTGATTACCACATGGCTCTTTGATTACCACATGGCTACTTTGATTACCACATGGATACTTGATTACCACATGGATACTTGATTACCACATGGATACTTGATTACCACATGGCTCTTTGATTACCACATGGATACTTGATTACTACATGGCTCTTTGATTACCACATGGCTCTTTGATTACCACATGGATACTTGATTACCACATGGATACTTGATTACCACATGGCTCTTTGATTACCACATGGATACTTGATTACCACATGGCTCTTTGATTACCACATGGCTCTTTGATTACCACATGGTTACTTGATTACCACATGGATACTTGATTCCTACATGGATACTTGATTACCACATGGCTCTTTGATTACCACATGGATACTTGATTACCACATGGCTCTTTGATTACCACATGGATACTTGATTCCTACATGGATACTTGATTACCACATGGATACTTGATTCCTACATGGATACTTGATTACCACATGGCTCTTTGATTACCACATGGATACTTGATTACCACATGGCTCTTTGATTACCACATGGATACTTGATTCCTACATGGATACTTGATTACCACATGGATACTTGATTCCTACATGGATACTTGATTACCACATGGCTCTTTGATTACCACATGGTTACTTGATTACCACATGGATTACTTGATTCCTACATGGATACTTGATTACCACATGGCTCTTTGATTACCACATGGATACTTGATTACCACCATTACCACATGGCTCTTTGATTACCACATGGATACTTGATTCCTACATGGATACTTGATTACCACATGGATACTTGATTACCACATGGATACTTGATTACCACAAAACTACTTGATCACCACATGGCTCTTTGATTACCACATGGATACTTGATTACCACATGGCTACATGGATACTTGATTACCACATGGCTCTTTGATTACCACATGGATACTTGATTCCTACATGGATACTTGATTACCACATGGCTCTTTGATTACCACATGGATACTTGATCACCACATGGCTCTTCGATTACCACATGGCTCTTTGATTACCACATGGATTCTTGATTACCATATGGATACTTGATTGCCACACAGTTACTTGATTACCACATGGATACTTGATTACCACATGGATACTTGATTACCACATGGATACTTGATTACCACACAGTTACTTGATTACCACATGGATACTTGATTACTACATGGCTTATTGATTACCACATGGATACTTGATTACCACACAGTTACTTGATTACCACATGGCTACCTTGATTAACACATGGATACTTGATCAACACTTGGCTTATTGATTACCACATGGATACTTGATTACCATACAGCTATTTGGAAATGTAAACGTATTGGGATCACTGTATTTAAAATGGCTACTCAGTAGCTATATTAGTTTTTCCATAATTTGAAAATTTTTGAAGCTATCTCATAAAACATTTTATAACATGCAGCAAAGTTATTCACAACAAAACAAGAGTAAAATAATTTGGGTCAAGAACCTCTCAAATCAAGGTCATAAGTTTAAAGGTCTGGTTTTAAAATTGCTTTTGTGATGAACATCTTATTGATCAATGAAGAAAATTTGTTAAGCAAAGACTTAATTGACCTTATGTCAGTGACAGTGGGAAAGAAGTTAAGGTCATCAAGTTGGAGGTCTTTTCTTTTACACTTTGCACTTCTGATTTACAGTGTCTAAATCTTCACGAACCATTACTGAAGATGTACCTATTCCTCATCTTCTTGCTGGCTGGGAGCGTACCTTACCACAGGTTGATAAAGAATGGATCACCAAGGCATTGTTTAAGGAGAAAGGATATGGTTCCTTTGATGAGTCAAGAGTAGACCAGCTATGGTGGTACCCACCACAGGCAAGATTGGTCAACAATGTCCTGCCTAATGTGGATAGGTACTTTGCCCACTCTTTGTTCCTTTGGATGCCAAGGAAGCTGTGGAAGGCCAGACTCATTTGTCCATATCCTAGCTGCCACAACAAGGAGTTAGTCTCTGGAGGGATTCATCCCAGGGTTAGGAAGGTCCTTGGTGTTTCGTCTTTCTACCTCATAGCAGCAGAGGATTTACAGTGTCCTAAATGCCGGCGGAAGGTGGTGAGCTGGAGTCACAAACATTGTTAACCAGTTGGACATTGGACATCGTCTCCAGTTTCCATGCATTCTTACTGGCAGAAATGGATGTGACATGCAGATTGTCCGCCTTCTTCGTAACCGCGGTCTTGGGAACAGCTGTGGCCAGATTCAGAAGAAGATTGAGGAGCAGCATAGTGATGCCTGGTTACAGAAAACCATCCATTTTCTCACAGATTGCAAAGGATTCTCAGCTGCTGTGACATCAGGGTTGGTGACAACTCCATCTTTTGATGTTGTTCCATCCATGGAGCACATTCCAAAAAGTCGGTGGCTAATGAATGTGTACATTCAGGATGTGTTGCAGAGGATGGAGGAACTGAAAGCCAGCATCACCTCGCAGTTTGGCAGTATCCTGAAAATGGACTCCACTAAGAAGGTAGTTAAGAAGCTTTCTGGACCATCTGCAGGGACTGCTATGTGGTTTACCAACATCGGCAACGAATATAACCAAGTCATCATGTCTGTACTTACCACGCACGAAGGCTATGGCTTGGCAGATATGGCCGATGGTTTGGTGAAAAGATACAGTGATGCTGGGATGACACCACCTACCCTCCTGTATGTTGATCGGGACTGTTGTGGATCATCGTCGGTTAGGAGACTCTTCAGGAACTGGCCCAATCTCCAACTGAAGCTGGATATCTGGCATTTCATGAGGAGAATCTCAACTGGATGTACAACAGATTCACATATGTTGTATGCCATGTTCATGGGTCGCCTGAGTCATTGCATCTTTGAATGGGATCAGGATGATCTGGAAGCACTCAAGACTGCCAAGAGGAATGAGATGCTGGCTGAGCATATCAGCAATCCATCGGATTCAGATGTGATGAGTCGCCTGAATAGAAAACAATTAGCTCTGCATTGCAGACGTACAACAAGAGGAGCTCAGGAGACCATCACTCTGATCACACAGCTGATTGAAGCATTCGGAGGTGACAATGGCAAAGACACACTTGGAGTCCCCCTGATCAACAGTGACCGAATGAGGGAAATATGGAGGATTCAAAAAAAGCATGTTCAGTGCATCCAGGACCCCTCTGGTTCCAGACTATATATTCAGACCGGAAAACAGCTGAAGTTTGGGGTAGAGCTACCAACTTACCGTTGTGCCAGAGGATCAACCTCCCTGGAGAACTTCCACCTGCATCTCAACAGGTTCATCCCAGGTAAGAACTCACTAATTTCATCAGTATCTCATCAATTTGATATAAATGGAAAGCTACAATGTAATTGCAGTAGAATGAACCAACTAAGTTTGAAATAAGGTATATTGAAATACTGCTTGATTTGAATTAAGTTATACTCCCTGTTCTGATTTAGTAATGCCTTTTTTCCCATGATTATATTGGAATCCAGGTAATTTGAATACTTCAATATATTCTAGTTCAACTGTATTTGGTTAAAATAGATTTTAACCTAACCAAAGTGAGTGTATATTTCAAATGAGCTTTTGTGGAACCAATGTCATTGTCATTTTTGCTAGCCTTGATAATGATTACATGCAACACATATATGCTTGTGTGGTATACAGTTGACATTTTACCTTTAAGCAACATATGATCTTTTATGTCAACAATTTGTAATGATTATTTTTCTGCTGCAATTTGAATTTTTTATTATGAAAAAAAAATGTTTTGTTGTAGGCACATTGGCTAGAGATACTTTGTACCAAGCCTACATTGTTGATGGTCTTGCAAGATGGAACCAAGATCGTGCTGAGGCGGCTACAATTAATATTGAAGAGCAGTCATCTCTGCAGCATCAACACTCCTACAGTGGATTGCTCCGCCACACTGCCAACAAGTTGTCAGAACAAATTATTGGTCGGCCCCTGACTAACTACACTGGACCACGACAGTACACAGGTATTCAATTGAAACCGTCAGCATATGTATATAAAGTTGAAAGTCAAAGTAGCATAACATGTAATACCATTAAAGTTATGTGTGCTTGATCTGGGCAAATATTTTTTACATGTTATTGTTCCTTCTGTAATTACTGAAATCTATTAGGGTTGATGAATTAAAGCTGTGAAAACCATTCAAGTTGACTGACAAACAGGTATAATGCTTGATATGTGCTGTTAAAAAGTTCTTGTGTTTATGCCTTATAATGCAATGTTTAGATGAAAACATACCTACACAAGTCACTTTACAAATACTAATGACACTGTAAAAATGTGAAAGGAAATTGTAGACCACAACTTCAACTTCACTGAATTGTCAGCATCTCTATATATAAATGTGTAACGGTTGGCAGGTATTTGATAACTTGTATGGTTAATGATTACAGGTGAACTCATTGGCCTGGAGTATCTTTACAACCAGAAAGATGTCCAGATGCATGACTATAATGCTATCATAGATGAGTTAGAGTCAGGCACAGAGGAAGTAACAGAAGATGATGGAGATGATGAGGGTTTTGCTGATGATGGCACAGAAGGCATTGATGATTACACCATCCCTACTTCCACTGTCTATACCTGGAATGCCCCTGTTCAGTCCAGAGTTAGTGCCCAACCTGTTGCTGGTACTGACCTTTCCACTCATCATGAACCTGAGGCTGCTTCAGAACATCCTCCTCCAAGAAGGAAGGATATTCAGAAAAAGATATTGCCAATTCCTTCCACAGAGGAATACCAGTCTACAATTCATGAACCTGAGAGTGAGTGTAACATCATTGTTTGTTTTTTTTGCATTTTACATAATTTTGCATTTCTTATTGTCATTAGTCATATCTGACACCCAATACAATAAAAAATTAAAATGTTCAGTTTGACAATAATGTAATCATCTCAGAGTGTTATGACAATGTATATTGTTTTAAAATCTTATTGCATTTTGGAATTTTTCTTTTGATTCTTCAGATTCAGTGCATTAAATATATCTTATCAAGTGTGACTCTGTGAAATGTAGGGTGCAAATTATCTAGTTAATATGGGGCAAAATAGTAACTCAAACAATGCACATTTAATTTACATATTTGCTCCTAATATCTCAAGTGATGTTTGTTTTTAAATTGTATTATTATTTACCACCCAGTTATGGCCCCCAGTAACACAGTCACCTCCACCACCAGACCAAGAGGATTCCAGTGACAAAGATGTAAGTAGCTTCACAGATGCACACTTAAAATATCAGCTGTCAGATGCAAGGCAATGTGGTCTATTGTGTAATATACTAGATAACATGATATTTTGCATTTTACTATTGAATATAAATAACTTTAACAGAAATTATTTTGATGTATATATATTTTGCTAAACCGATGAGTAAAACGAAAGCAAAACTTATGATTTTTCACATGTGAATCACAACGTAATAATGCATCATGAAGGATACAGGAAGGGAGGTTGATATCTGTTGAATATTTTGAATACAAATATTCCGTAAAAATAGGTATTGGTTTGCAAATTTTTGTTTCAGTTCTAATTGCTATCGGTTAATACTAATGCTTACTACTCAATAATTTGAATACCGGCAAACATCCATAGGATACATGTACTAAGACAGTAAGGCTAAATCTTTTAGACTTGTGTGCCCAAAATCAATGGCACACTTTTCCTGATACTTTTGTAAACAATTCATTCTTCAAAGTTTGGTGGTAATCAAAACACTAAATTTTGATATATTTAGTTTTTTGTTGTTAAGTTAATCATGTGTATATAATTTTTTACAGGAATCAGTTGGACCAGACAATATTCCTGGATATGATAGGATATGTGCCCTGGCTGACTGTTGGTGGATTTGCGAGACCCATTCATTGCACTTGCCAACAGTGAAGCTGATGAAATTATCCAGCTGTGGGAGGCCCTGCCAGACTACGATAGGCTGAGAACCAAGTTCCCAGCTAGGCACAGATCCTACCAGATTAAGGGTCGATTTCGCTCTCTACTCGAAAACCAATGTATCTCCTGGAGTAGAAAGCACTAGACGGTAATTACATTATGAAATAATAACATTAATTGGATGTGAATTTTTGATCAGGATTATATTCCACTATGATAGTAAGTAAAAACTATTCTTCAGTGGACACACTCAAGCAAGACACTTCACTCATTCATCCCTTATTCAAAAGTTCATTGAGAATACGACAGATATATGGAGCCTTATTGCATATCCCTCATATTTGTGATGACATTGACTGTTAATAGGGTTATAAACCTAATCAGGGTTAGTTTGTTGGAGATATCTCTGACAAATATGGTCAGATATGACAGGATGTAAAATCAGGTTTCTCCATATTACCAATTATGTTGTTTGCATGGACTGAATGGAAGCACACTTTATTCATGTGTACTGTAAAAATGTCCAATAGATGAAAAAAAATATTAATGGATATGATGTTTTAATATTGACTCTTAGACTAGTGACCTATTCTAATCGCCTTTTGTCTGTCTTCGTGTGTTATGTGTCTGCAAACAATATTAACATTTTCAAATTCTTCACCTGAACTGTTGAAGCATATTGAATGAAATTTTGCACAAACATTCTTAATCTAAGGCATAAGGCCAAGTGAAATTGATAAAAGTCACTTACAAAAGCCTGATGGATGTAATGAACCAATAAATAGTGTTTTATATGTCTTTGTTTTTCTTTCTGTATCAGAACTCATGATCAGGTGACCGTTAAGGCCTACATGTCTCTTGTTCTTCATATGATATGTCTCCATATGTATGGTATAAAAAAGATAGGATTATTGAATGTTACTTTATTATAAATTACAGGTCTGCTCTTGGCCCAAACAGTGGACCAGCTCAATGGCCTGACTGCAACAGGTATGTGGAGGCAATAATGCTAAGATTGTGCATGCTGTTCCAAGGTTCCACACAGGTCCAAAGGATTGAAAAAGACCCGGGTGGACAGCTATCAGAATGGCATAATAACAACATCCGCCAGTGCATCCTCAACAATGGGAAAGTTCTGGAGAATACAGATCTCCAGTTACCTGAAATGAATCAGGCAACTATTACCCAATGGTAAGAGCTAGCGTCATTGATATTTTAAAGAAGTCCACAACATTACTTGTTTTGCTTGAATTGGTTTCCACAGATTTCATCAAAAATAAATTGCTTCTTGTGTTGTAATGAATTACAAATGGCAATAGGTGATAATATTTACATGTGCAACAGAGGGCTGAAAAATCCTACATTTCGTAATGACTTATGAAAAGATTCAATTTAGAATTTGTCCATAATTTTGTACAGATTAAGTTCTTTGAGACATCATCATTATAGTTTGAACAAAGTCTAAAAATCAAAGATGAACATTAGCCTTTAATGGATTTAAAATTAAAAGAAATAGAAATTGATATTGTTACATGTGTTTCTTGGTCACAGGATATATTAGGTGTTAGATGCCAGTATCACACTATATTGAAATAAATGATTTTTGCAAGAACATAAGGTATAATTGATTATTAAACTTAACTTTATCGATTGTAAATTTTATTTGGCATTTCATGATTGATTGTCTGATTATAGGTACAACAAACACGGAAAGAGGCAGGAAAGGACGACACTGCAGCAGGGGTAGTAAATGCACCTGAGCCTGCCCAGACATCTGCCCAAAGACTTCCTCCTCCAATTGAATTGGAAAGACATCTTCCCACAGGACAAACAGAAAACCCCCACCAGTTTCCCGATCCTCCCAGTAACTGTTGGAACAGCAAAGATCAAAAGTCGCCGTCCTCTCTTAGTCAACCAGCTGGCAGTGATATTTACCGACAACAAATACACATGACAACAACATACACTCAGACATCACCAGAAAAAGCCTCCTCCATCCCAGTATTCACGTTCCAGTCCTGACTGGTCCAATTCCAACCCCTACTCCGACATTTGCTCCCACCACCCTGCTCCCACCTTCGGCTCCTGCTGTTCGTGCCCTGCTCTCGCTCCTACCCCTGTTACCATATGTTAAAATTTAAAACCCATTCTATGATGAATTTAATATGGTGCCGGTCCATTCAGCAGCCCTCCATCAGCTGTTCCACAACATGGCTATAACCATCTCCTGTGTCAAATATTCTACAACCAAGTAACAGGTGAGAAGAAGGAGGCAGGTATGTAATGACACAACTGGATTTTTTTCCGTGAGTGAAGTATCAAGAAAAACGACCACCAATGTGGAACTGTGTGGTGATGATGACAAACTTACTCTACAACTGGTGAGTGAGACACCACTTACACCTAGCAACTGACTTTGTGAACTGTACTGCCAGGTACACTACAACTGGTGGTGAGACAACCTTACCCTACAACTGGTGGTGAGACAACCTTACTCTACAACTGGTGATGAGACAACCTTACCCTACAACTGGTGGTGAGACAACATTACCCTACAACTGGTGGTGAGACAACCTTACTCTACAACTGGTGGTGAGACAACCTTACTCTACAACTGGTGGTGAGACAACCTTACTCTACAACTGGTGGTGAGACAACCTTACTCTACAACTGGTGGTGAGACAACCTTACCCTACAACTGGTGGTGAGACAACCTTACTCTACAAATCTGGTGGTGAAACAACATTACAACTGGTGGTGAGACAACCTTACCCTACAACTGGTGGTGAGACAACCTTACTCTACAACTGGTGGTGAGACAACCTTACACTACAACTGGTGGTGAGACAACCTTACTCTACAACTGGTGGTGAGACAATCTTACTCTACAACTGGTGGTGAGACAACCTTACTCTACAACTGGTGGTGAGACAATCTTACTCTACAACTGGTGGTGAGACAACCTTACTCTACAACTGGTGGTGACACAATCTTACTCTACAACTGGTGGTGAGACAACCTTACTCTACAACTGGTGGTGAGACAACCTTACACTACAACTGGTGGTGAGACAACCTTACCCTACAACTGGTGGTGAGACAACCTTACCCTACAACTGGTGGTGAGACAACCTTACTCTACAACTGGTGGTGAGAGACAACCTTACTCCTACAACTGGTGGTGAGACAACCTTACTCTACAACTGGTGGTGAGACAACCTTACTCTACAACTGGTGGTGAGACAACCTTACTCTACAACTGGTGGTGAGACAACCTTACTCTACAACTGGTGGTGAGACAACCTTACTCTACAACTGGTGGTGAGAACAACCTTAACTACAACTGGTGGTGAGACAACCTTACCCTACAACTGGTGGTGAGACAACCTTACTCTACAACTGGTGGTGAGACAACCTTACGCTACAACTGGTGGTGAGACAACCTTACACTACAACTGGTGGTGAGACAACCTTACTCTACAACTGGTGGTGAGACAACCTTACTCTACAACTGGTGGTGAGACAACCTTACACTACAACTGGTGGTGAGACAACCTTACTCTACAACTGGTGGTGAGACAACCTTACTCTACAACTGGTGGTGAGACAACCTTACCCTACAACTGGTGGTGAGACAACCTTACTCTACAACTGGTGGTGAGACAACCTTACTCTACAACTGGTGGTGAGACAACCTTACTCTACAACTGGTGGTGAGACAACCTTACTCTACAACTGGTGGTGAGACAACCTTACTCTACAACTGGTGGTGAGACAACCTTACTCTACAACTGGTGGTGAGACAACCTTACTCTACAACTGGTGGTGAGACAACCTTACCCTACAACTGGTGGTGAGACAACCTTACTCTACAACTGGTGGTGAGACAACCTTACTCTACAACTGGTGGTGAGACAACCTTACTCTACAACTGGTGGTGAGACAACCTTACTCTACAACTGGTGGTGAAACAACCTTACTCTACAACTGGTGGTGTGACAACCTTACTCTACAACTGGTGGTGAGACAACCTTACCCTACAACTGGTGGTGAGACAACCTTACTCTACAACTGGTGGTGAGACAACCTTACTCTACAACTGGTGGTGAGACAACCTTACTCTACAACTGGTGGTGAGACAACCTTACCCTACAACTGGTGGTGAGGCAACCTTATACTACAACTGGTGGTGAGACAACCTTACTCTACAACTGGTGGTGAGACAACCTTACTCTACAACTGGTGGTGAGACAACCTTACTCTACAACTGGTGGTGAGACAACCTTACCCTACAACTGGTGGTGAGACAACCTTACTCTACAACTGGTGGTGAGACAACCTTACTCTACAACTGGTGGTGAGACAACCTTACTCTACAACTGGTGGTGAGACAACCTTACTCTACAACTGGTGGTGAGACAACCTTACCCTACAACTGGTGGTGAGACAATCTTACTCTACAACTGGTGGTGAGACAACCTTACTCTACAACTGGTGGTGAGACAACCTTACTCTACAACTGGTGGTGAGACAATCTTACTCTACAACTGGTGGTAAGACAACCTTACCCTACAACTGGTGGTGACACAATCTTACTCTACACAACTGGTGGTGAGACAACCTTACTCTACAACTGATGGTGAGACATCCTTACTCTACAACTGGTGGTGAGACAACCTTACCCTACAACAACTGGTGGTGACAACCTTACTCTACAACTGGTGGTGAGACAACCTTACTCTACAACTGGTGGTGAGACAACCTTACTCTACAACTGGTGGTGAGACAACCTTACCCTACAACTGGTGGTGAGACAACCTTACTCTACAACTGGTGGTGAGACAACCTTACCCTACAACTGGTGGTGAGACAACCTTACTCTACAACTGGTGGTGAGACAACCTTACTCTACAACTGGTGGTGAGACAACCTTACTACTTACAACTGGTGGTGAGACAACCTTACTCTACAACTGGTGGTGAGACAAACCTTACCCTACAACTGGTGGTGAGACAACCTTACTCTACAACTGGTGGTGAGACAACCTTACTCTACAACTGGTGGTGAGACAACCTTACCCTACAACTGGTGGTGAGACAACCTTACCCTACAACTGGTGGTGAGACAACCTTACCCTACAAACTGGTGGTGAGAGACAACCTTACTCTACAACTGGTGGTGAGACAACCTTACTCTACAACTGGTGGTGAGGACAACCTTACTCTACAACTGGTGGTGAGACAACCTTACTCTACAACTGGTGGTGAGACCAACCTTACCCTACAACTGATGGTGAGACAACCTTACTCTACAACTGGTGGTGAGACAACCTTACCCTACAACTGGTGGTGAGACAACCTTACTCCTACAACTGTGGTGGTGAGACAACCTTACTCTACAACTGGTGGTGAGACAACCTTACTCTACAACTGTGGTGAGACAACCTTACCCTACAACTGGTGGTGAGACAACCTTACTCTACAACTGATGGTGAGACAACCTTACTCTACAACTGGTGGTGAGACAACCTTACACTACAACTGGTGGTGAGACAACCTTACTCTACAACTGGTGGTGAGACAACCTTACTCTACAACTGGTGGTGAGACAACCTTACTCTACAACTGGTGGTGAGACAACCTTACTCTACAACTGGTGGTGAGACAACCTTACTCTACAACTGGTGGTGAGACAACCTTACACTACAACTGGTGGTGAGACAACCTTACACTACAACTGGTGGTGAGACAACCTTACCCTACAACTGGTGGTGAGACAACCTTACTCTACAACTGGTGGTGAGACAACCTTACCCTACAACTGGTGGTGAGACAACCTTACACTACAACTGGTGGTGAGACAACCTTACTCTACAACTGTTGGTGAGACAACCTTACTCTACAACTGGTGGTGAGACAACCTTACTCTACAACTGGTGGTGAGACAACCTTACACTACAACTGGTGGTGAGACAACCTTACTCTACAACTGGTGGTGAGACAACCTTACACACAACTGGTGGTGAGACAACCTTACTCTACAACTGGTGGTGAGACAACCTTACTCTACAACTGGTGGTGAGACAACCTTACTCTACAACTGGTGGTGAGACAACCTTACTCTACAACTGGTGGTGAGACAACCTTACCCTACAACTGGTGGTGAGACAACCTTACTCTACAACTGGTGGTGAGACAACCTTACCCTACAACTGGTGGTGAGACAACCTTACTCTACAACTGGTGGTGAGACAACCTTACACTACAACTGAGGTGAGACAACCTTACTCTACAACTGGTGGTGAGACAACCTTACTCTACAACTGGTGGTGAGACAACCTTACTCTACAACTGGTGGTGAGACAACCTTACTCTACAACTGGTGGTGAGACAACCTTACAACTACAACTGGTGGTGAGACAACCTTACTCTACAACTGGTGGTGAGACAACCTTACTCTACAACTGGTGGTGAGACAACCTTACTCTACAACTGGTGGTGAGACAACCTTACTCTACAACTGGTGGTGAGACAACCTTACTCTACAACTGGTGGTGAGACAACCTTACTCTACAACTGGTGGTGAGGACAACCTTTACTCTACAACTGGTGGTGAGACAACCTTACTCTACAACTGGTGGTGAGACAACCTTACCCTTCAACTGGTGGTGAGGCAACCCTTACTCTACAACTGGTGGTGAGACAACCTTACTCTACAACTGGTGGTGAGACAACCTTACTCCTACAACTGGTGGTGAGACAATCTTACTCTACAACTGGTGGTGAGACAATCTTACTCTACAACTGGTGGTGAGACAACCTTACTCTACAACTGGTGGTGAGACAACCTTACTCTACAACTGGTGGTGAGACAACCTTACTCTACAACTGGTGGTGAGACAACCTTACTCTACAACTGGTGGTGAGACAACCTTACTCTACAACTGGTGGTGAGACAACCTTACTCTACAACTGGTGGTGAGACAACCTTACTCTACAACTGGTGGTGAGACAACCTTACCCTACAACTGGTGGTGAGACAACCTTACTCTACAACTGGTGGTGAGACAACCTTACACTACAACTGGTGGTGAGACAACCTTACACTACAACTGGTGGTGAGACAACCTTACCCTACAACTGGTGGTGAGACAACCTTACCCTACAACTGGTGGTGAGACAACCTTACTCTACAACTGGTGGTGAGGCAACCTTACACTACAACTGGTGGTGAGGCAACCTTACCCTACAACTGGTGGTGAGACAACCTTACCCTACAACTGGTGGTGAGACAACCTTACTCTACAACTGGTGGTGAGACAACCTTACTCTACAAATGGTGGTGAGACAACCTTACTCTACAACTGGTGGTGAGACAACCTTACTCTACAACTGGTGGTGAGACAACCTTACTCTACAACTGGTGGTGAGACAACCTTACTCTACAACTGGTGGTGAGACAACCTTACTCTACAACTGGTGGTGAGACAACCTTACTCTACAACTGGTGGTGAGACAACCTTACTCTACAACTGGTGGTGAGACAACCTTACTCTACAACTGGTGGTGAGACAACCTTACTCTACAACTGGTGGTGAGACAACCTTACTCTACAACTGGTGGTGACACAATCATACTCTACAACTGGTGGTGAGACAACCTTACTCTACAACTGGTGGTGAGACAACCTTACTCTACAACTGGTGGTGAGACAACCTTACTCTACAACTGGTGGTGAGACAACCTTACTCTACAACTGGTGGTGAGACAACCTTACTCTACAACTGGTGGTGAGACAACCTTACTCTACAACTGGTGGTGAGGCAACCTTATACTACAACTGGTGGTGAGACAACCTTACCCTACAACTGGTGGTGAGACAACCTTACTCTACAACTGGTGGTGACACAATCATACTCTACAACTGGTGGTGAGACAACCTTACTCTACAACTGGTGGTGAGACAACCTTACTCTACAACTGGTGGTGAGACAACCTTACTCTACAACTGGTGGTGAGGACAAACCTTACTCTACAACTGGTGGTGAGACAAACCTTACTCTACACAACTGGTGGTGAGACAACCTTACTCTACAACTGGTGGTGAGACAACAACTTACTCTACAACTGGTGGTGAGACAACCTTACTCTACAACTGGTGGTGAGACAACCTTACTCTACAACTGGTGGTGAGACAACCTTACCCTACAACTGGTGGTGAGACAACCTTACTCTACAACTGGTGGTGAGACAACCTTACTCTACAACTGGTGGTGAGACAACCTTACACTACAACTGGTGGTGAGACAACCTTACTCTACAACTGGTGGTGAGACAACCTTACTCTACAACTGGTGGTGAGACAACCTTACTCTACAACTGGTGGTGAGACAACCTTACTCTACAACTGGTGGTGAGACAACCTTACTCTACAACTGGTGGTGAGACAACCTTACTCTACAACTGGTGGTGAGACAACCTTACTCTACAACTGGTGGTGAGACAACCTTACTCTACAACTGGTGGTGAGACAACCTTACTCTACAACTGGTGGTGAGACAACCTTACTCTACAACTGGTGGTGAGACAACCTTACTCTACAACTGGTGGTGAGACAACCTTACTCTACAACTGGTGGTGAGACAACCTTACTCTACAACTGGTGGTGAGACAACCTTACTCTACAACTGGTGGTGAGACAACCTTACTCTACAACTGGTGGTGAGACAACCTTACTCTACAACTGGTGGTGAGACAACCTTACTCTACAACTGGTGGTGAGACAACCTTACTCTACAACTGGTGGTGAGACAACCTTACTCTACAACTGGTGGTGAGACAACCTTACTCTACAACTGGTGGTGAGGCAACCTTACACTACAACTGGTGGTTAGACAACTTTACACTACAACTGGTGGTGAGACAACCTTACTCTACAACTGGTGGTGAGACAACCTTACCCTACAACTGGTGGTGAGACAACCTTACTCTACAACTGGTGGTGAGACAACCTTACTCTACAACTGGTGGTGAGACAACCTTACCCTACAACTGGTGGTGAGACAACCTTACTCTACAACTGGTGGTGAGACAACCTTACTCTACAACTGGTGGTGAGACAACCTTACTCTACAACTGGTGGTGAGACAACCTTACTCTACAACTGGTGGTGAGACAACCTTACTCTACAACTGGTGGTGAGACAACCTTACTCTACAACTGGTGGTGAGACAACCTTACTCTACAACTGGTGGTGAGACAACCTTACTCTACAACTGGTGGTGAGACAACCTTACTCTACAACTGGTGGTGAGACAACCTTACTCTACAACTGGTGGTGAGACAACCTTACTCTACAACTGGTGGTGAGACAACCTTACACTACAACTGGTGGTGAGACAACCTTACTCTACAACTGGTGGTGAGACAACCTTACCCTACAACTGGTGGTGAGACAACCTTACTCTACAACTGGTGGTGAGACAACCTTACCCTACAACTGGTGGTGAGACAACCTTACTCTACAACTGGTGGTGAGACAACCTTACTCTACAACTGGTGGTGAGACAACCTTACTACTACAACTGGTGGTGAGACAACCTTACTCTACAACTGGTGGTGAGACAACCTACTCTACAACTGGGTGTGACAACCTAACTACAACTGGTGGTGAGAGACAACCTTACTCTACAACTGGTGGTGAGACAACCTTACTCTACAACTGGTGGTGAGACAACCTTACTACTACAACTGTGTGGTGAGACAACCTTACCCTACAACTGGTGGTGAGACAACCTTACTCTACAACTGGTGGTGAGACAACCTTACTCTACAACTGGTGGTGAGACAAACCTTACTCTACAACTGGTGGTGAGACAACCTTACACTACAACTGGTGGTGAGACAACCTTACTCTACAACTGGTGGTGAGGCAACCTTACTCTACAACTGGTGGTGAGACAACCTTACTCTACAACTGTTGGTGAGACAACCTTACAACAACTGGTGGTGAGACAACCTTACTCTACAACTGGTGGTGAGACAACCTTACACTACAACTGGTGGTGAGACAACCTACTCTACAACTGGTGGTGAGACAACCTTACTCTACAACTGGTGGTGAGACAACCTTACCCTACAACTGGTGGTGAGGACAACCTTACTCTACAACTGGTGGTGAGACAACCTTACTCTACAACTGGTGGTGAGACAACCTTACTCTACAACTGGTGGTGAGACACAATCTTACTCTACAACTGGTGGTGAGACAACCTTACTCTACAACTGGTGGTGAGACAACCTTACTCTACAACTGGTGGTGAGACAACCTTACTCTACAACTGGTGGTGAGACAACCTTACTCTACAACTGGTGGTGAGACAACCTTACTCTACAACTGGTGGTGAGACAACCTTACTCTACAACTGGTGGTGAGACAACCTTACTCTACAACTGGTGGTGAGACAACCTTACTTACACTACAACTGGTGGTGAGACAACCTTACTACTACAACTGGTGGTGAGACAAACCTTACCCTACAACTGGTGGTGAGACAACCTTACTCTACAACTGGTGGTGAGACAACCTTACTCTACAACTGGTGGTGAGACAACCTTACTCTACAACTGGTGGTGAGACAACCTTACTCTACAACTGGTGGTGAGACAACCTTACTCTACAACTGGTGGTGAGACAACCTTACTCTACAACTGGTGGTGAGACAACCTTACTCTACAACTGGTGGTGAGACAACCTTACTCTACAACTGGTGGTGAGACAACCTTACTCTACAACTGGTGGTGAGACAACCTTAACCCTACAACTGGTGGTGAGACAACCTTACTCTACAACTGGTGGTGAGACAACCTTACTCTACAACTGGTGGTGAGACAACCTTACACTACAACTGGTGGTGAGGACAACCTTACTCTACAACTGGTGGTGAGACAACCTTAACTCTACAACTGGTGGTGAGACAACCTTACTCTACAACTGGTGGTGAGACACAACCTTACTCTACAACTGGTGGTGAGACAACCTTACTCTACAACTGGTGGTGAGACAACCTTACTCTACAACTGGTGGTGAGACAACCTTACTCTACAACTGGTGGTGAGACAACCTTACCCTACAACTGGTGGTGAGACAACCTTACTACTACAACTGGTGGTGAGACAACCTTACTCTACAAATGGTGGTGAGACAACCTTACCCTACAACTGGTGGTGAGACAACCTTACTACTACAACTGGTGGTGAGACAACCTTACCCTACAACTGGTGGTGAGACAACCTTACACTACAACTGGTGGTGAGACAACCTTACTCTACAACTGGTGGTGAGACAACCTTACCCTACAACTGGTGGTGAGAACAACCTTACTCTACAACTGGTGGTGAGACAACCTTACTACTACAACTGGTGGTGAGACAACCTTACTCTACAACTGGTGGTGAGACAACCTTACTCTACAACTGGTGGTGAGACAACCTTACACTACAACTGGTGGTGAGACAACCTTACTCTACAACTGGTGGTGAGACAACCTTACTCTACAACTGGTGGTGAGACAACCTTACTCTACAACTGGTGGTGAGACAACCTTACTCTACAACTGGTGGTGAGACAACCTTACACTACAACTGGTGGTGAGACAACCTTACTCTACAACTGGTGGTGAGACAACCTTACTCTACAACTGGTGGTGAGACAACCTTACTCTACAACTGGTGGTGAGACAACCTTACTCTACAACTGGTGGTGAGACAACCTTACTCTACAACTAGTGATGAGACAACCTTACTCTACAACTGGTGGTGAGACAACCTTACTCCTACAACTGGTGGTGAGACAACCTTACTCTACAACTGGTGGTGAGACAACCTTACTCTACAACTGGTGGTGAGGACAACCTTACTCTACAACTGGTGGTGAGACAACCTTACACTACAACTTACTCTACAACTGGTGGTGAGACAACCTTACTCTACAACTGGTGGTGAGACAACCTTACTCTACAACTGGTGGTGAGACAACCTTACTCTACAACTGGTGGTGAGACAACCTTACTCTACAACTGGTGGTGAGACAACCTTACCCTACAACTGGTGGTGAGACAACCTTACTCTACAACTGGTGGTGAGACAACCTTACTCTACAACTGGTGGTGAGACAACCTTACTCTACAACTGGTGGTGAGGCAACCTTACTCTACAACTGGTGGTGAGACAACCTTACTCTACAACTGGTGGTGAGACAATCCTACCTACAACTGGTGGTGAGAGACAACCTTACTCTACAACTGGTGGTGAGACAACCTTACTCTACAACTGGTGGTGAGACAACCTTACTCTACAACTGGTGGTGAGGACAACCTTACTCTACAACTGGTGGTGAGACAACCTTACTCTACAACTGGTGGTGAGACAACCTTACTCTACAACTGGTGATGAGACAACCTTACTCTACAACTGGTGGTGAGACAACCTTACTCTACAACTGGTGGTGAGACAACCTTACTCTACAACTGGTGGTGAGACAACCTTACCCTACAACTGGTGGTGAGACAACCTTACTCTACAACTGGTGGTGAGACAACCTTACACTACAACTGGTGGTGAGACAACCTTACACTACAACTGGGTGGTGAGACAACCTTACTCTACTACAACTGGTGGTGAGACAACCTTACTCTACAACTGGTGGTGAGACAACCTTACTCTACAACTGGTGGTGAGACAACCTTACACCTACAACTGGTGGTGAGACAACCTTACTCTACAACTGGTGGTGAGACAACCTTACTCTACAACTGGTGGTGAGAGACAACCTTACCCTACAACTGGTGGTGAGACAACCTTACTCTACAACTGGTGGTGAGACAACCTTACTCTACAACTGGTGGTGAGACAACCTTACTCTACAACTGGTGGTGAGACAACCTTACCCTACAACTGGTGGTGAGGCAACCTTACACTACAACTGGTGGTGAGACAACCTTACTCTACAACTGGTGGTGAGACAACCTTTTACTCTACAACTGGTGGTGAGACAACCTTACTCTACAACTGGTGGTGAGACAACCTTACTCTACAACTGGTGGTGAGACAACCTTACTCTACAACTGGTGGTGAGACAACCTTACTCTACAACTGGTGGTGAGACAACCTTACTCTACAACTGGTGGTGAGACAATCTTACACTACAACTGGTGGTGAGACAACCTTACTCTACAACTGGTGGTGAGACAACCTTACTCTACAACTGGTGGTGAAGACAACCTTACCCTACAACAACTGGTGGTGAGACAACCTTACTCTACAACTGGTGGTGAGACAACCTTACCCTACAACTGGTGGTGAGACAACCTTACACTACAACTGGTGGTGAGACAACCTTACTCTACAACTGGTGGTGAGACAACCTTACCCTACAACTGGTGGTGAGACAACCTTACTCTACAACTGGTGGTGAGACAACCTTACTCTACAACTGGTGGTGAGACAACCTTACTCTACAACTGGTGGTGAGACAACCTTACTCTACAACTGGTGGTGAGACAACCTTACTCTACAACTGGTGGTGAGACAACCTTACTCTACAACTGGTGGTGAGACAACCTTACTCTACAACTGGTGGTGAGACAACCTTACTCTACAACTGGTGGTGAGACAACCTTACTCTACAACTGGTGGTGAGACAACCTTACTCTACAACTGGTGGTGAGACAACCTTACTCTACAACTGGTGGTGAGACAACCTTACTCTACAACTGGTGGTGAGACAACCTTACTCTACAACTGGTGGTGAGACAACCTTACTCTACAACTGGTGGTGAGACAACCTTACTCTACAACTGGTGGTGAGACAACCTTACTCTACAACTGGTGGTGAGACAACCTTACCCTACAACTGGTGGTGAGACAACCTTACTCTACAACTGGTGGTGAGACAACCTTACCCTACAACTGGTGGTGAGGCAACCTTACTCTACAACTGGTGGTGAGACAACCTTACTCTACAACTGGTGGTGAGACAACCTTACTCTACAACTGGTGGTGAGACAACCTTACTCTACAACTGGTGGTGAGACAACCTTACTCTACAACTGGTGGTGAGACAACCTTACTCTACAACTGGTGGTGAGACAACCTTACTCTACAACTGGTGGTGAGACAACCTTACTCTACAACTGGTGGTGAGACAACCTTACTCTACAACTGGTGGTGAGACAACCTTACTCTACAACTGGTGGTGAGACAACCTTACTCTACAACTGGTGGTGAGACAACCTTACCCTACAACTGGTGGTGAGACAACCTTACTCTACAACTGGTGGTGAGACAACCTTACTCTACAACTGGTGGTGAGACAACCTTACTCTACAACTGGTGGTGAGAGACAACCTTACCCTACAACTGGTGGTGAGACAACCTTACTCTACAACTGGTGGTGGTGAGACAACCTTACTCTACAACTGGTGGTGAGACAACCTTACCCTACAACTGGTGGTGAGACAACCTTACTCTACAACTGGTGGTGAGACAACCTTACACTACAACTGGTGGTGAGACAACCTTACTCTACAACTGGTGGTGAGACAATCTTACTCTACAACTGGTGGTGAGACAACCTTACTCTACAACTGGTGGTGAGACAACCTTACTCTACAACTGGTGGTGAGACAACCTTACCCTACAACTGGTGGTGAGACAACCTTACCTCTACAACTTGTGGTGAGACAATCCTTACTCTACAACTGGTGGTAAGACAACCTTACCCTACAACTGGTGGTGACACAACCTTACTCTACAACTGGTGGTGAGACAACCTTACTCTACAACTGGTGGTGAGACAACCTTACTCTACAACTGGTGGTGAGACAACCTTACTCTACAACTGGTGGTGAGACAACCTTACTCTACAACTGGTGGTGAGACAACCTTACTCTACAACTGGTGGTGAGACAACCTTACTCTACAACTGGTGGTGAGACAACCTTACTCTACAACTGGTGGTGAGACAACCTTACTCTACAACTGGTGGTGAGACAACCTTACTCTACAACTGGTGGTGAGACAACCTTACTCTACAACTGGTGGTGAGACAACCTTACTCTACAACTGGTGGTGAGACAACCTTACTCTACAACTGGTGGTGAGACAACCTTACTCTACAACTGGTGGTGAGACAACCTTACTCTACAACTGGTGGTGAGACAACCTTACTCTACAACTGGTGGTGAGACAACCTTACTCTACAACTGGTGGTGAGACAACCTTACTCTACAACTGGTGGTGAGAGACAACCTTACTCTACAACTGGTGGTGAGACAACCTTACTCTACAACTGGTGGTGAGACAACCTTACTCTACAACTGGTGGTGAGACAAACCTTACTCTACAACTGGTGGTGAGACAACCATACTCTACAACTGGTGGTGAGACAACCTTACTCTACAACTGGTGGTGAGACAACCTTACTCTACAACTGGTGGTGAGACAACCTTACTCTACAACTGGTGGTGAGACAACCTTACTCTACAACTGGTGGTGAGACAACCTTACTCTACAACTGGTGGTGAGACAACCTTACTCTACAACTGGTGGTGAGACAACCTTACTCTACAACTGGTGGTGAGACAACCTTACTCTACAACTGGTGGTGAGACAACCTTACTCTACAACTGGTGGTGAGACAACCTTACTCTACAACTGGTGGTGAGACAACCTTACCCTACAACTGGTGGTGAGACAACCTTACTCTACAACTGGTGGTGAGACAACCTTACTCTACAACTGGTGGTGAGACAACCTTACTCTACAACTGGTGGTGAGACAACCTTACTCTACAACTGGTGGTGAGACAACCTTACTCTACAACTGGTGGTGAGTGAGACAACCTTACTCTAGCTACAACTGGTGGTGATGAGACAACCTTACTCTACAACTGGTGGTGAGACAAACCTTACACTACAAACTGGTGGTGAGCCAACCTTACACTACAACTGGTGGTGAGACAACCTTACCCTACAACTGGTGGTTGGTGGTGAGACAACCTTACTCTACAACTGGTGGTGAGACAACCTTACCCTACAACTGATGGTGAGGCAACCTTATACTACAACTGGTGGTGAGACAACCTTACTCTACAACTGGTGGTGAGACAACCTTACCCTACAACTGGTGGTGAGACAACCTTACTCTACAACTGGTGGTGAGACAACCTTACTCTACAACTGGTGGTGAGACAACCTTACTCTACAACTGGTGGTGAGACAACCTTACTCTACAACTGGTGGTGAGACAACCTTACTCTACAACTGGTGGTGAGACAACCTTACTCTACAACTGGTGGTGAGACAACCTTACTCTACAACTGGTGGTGAGACAACCTTACTCTACAACTGGTGGTGAGACAACCTTACTCTACAACTGGTGGTGAGACAACCTTACTCTACAACTGGTGGTGAGACAACCTTACTCTACAACTGGTGGTGAGACAACCTTACTCTACAACTGGTGGTGAGACAACCTTACTCTACAACTGGTGGTGAGACAACCTTACACTACAACTGGTGGTGAGACAACCTTACTCTACAACTGGTGGTGAGACAACCTTACTCTACAACTGGTGGTGAGACAACCTTACTCTACAACTGGTGGTGAGACAACCTTACTCTACAACTGGTGGTGAGACAACCTTACTCTACAACTGGTGGTGAGACAACCTTACTCTACAACTGGTGGTGAGACAAACTTACTCTACAACTGGTGGTGAGACAACCTTACTCTACAACTGGTGGTGAGACAACCTTACTCTACAACTGGTGGTGAGACAACCTTACCCTACAACTGGTGGTGAGACAACCTTACTCTACAACTGGTGGTGAGACAACCTTACTCTACAACTGGTGGTGAGACAACCTTACTCTACAACTGGTGGTGAGACAACCTTACTCTACAACTGGTGGTGAGACAACCTTACTCTACAACTGGTGGTGAGACAACCTTACTCTACAACTGGTGGTGAGACAACCTTACTCTACAACTGGTGGTGAGACAACCTTACACTACAACTGGTGGTGAGACAACCTTACACTACAAACTGGTGGTGAGAGACAACCTTACTCTACAACTGGTGGTGAGACAACCTTACTCTACAACTGGTGGTGAGACAACCTTACTCTACAACTGGTGGTGAGACAACCTTTACACTACAACTGGTGGTGAGACAATCTTACTCTACAACTGGTGGTGAGACAACCTTACCCTACAACTGGTGGTGAGACAACCTTACTCTACAACTGGTGGTGAGACAACCTTACTCTACAACTGGTGGTGAGACAACCTTACTCTACAACTGGTGGTGAGACAACCTTACTCTACAACTGGTGGTGAGACAACCTTACACTACAACTGGTGGTGAGACAACCTTACTCTACAACTGGTGGTGAGACAACCTTACTCTACAACTGGTGGTGAGACAACCTTACTCTACAACTGGTGGTGACAACCTTACAAACTGGTGGTGAGACAACCTAATCTACAACTGGTGGTGAGACAACCTTACTACAACTGGTGGTGAGACAACCTTACTCTACAACTGGTGGTGAGACAACCTTACTCTACAAACTGGTGGTGAGACAACCTTACTCTACAACTGGTGGTGACACAACCTTACTCTACAACTGGTGGTGAGATACAACCTTACTCTACAACTGGTGGTGAGACAACCTTACTCTACAACTGGTGGTGAGACAACCTTACTCTACAACTGGTGGTGAGACAACCTTACTCTACAACTGGTGGTGAGACAACCTTACTCTACAACTGGTGGTGAGACAACCTTACTCTACAACTGGTGGTGAGACAACCTTATACTACAACTGGTGGTGAGACAACCTTACTCTACAACTGGTGGTGAGACAACCTTACTCTACAACTGGTGGTGAGACAACCTTACTCTACAACTGGTGGTGAGACAACCTTACCCTACAACTGGTGGTGAGACAACCTTACTCTACAACTGGTGGTGAGACAACCTTACTCTACAACTGGTGGTGAGACAACCTTACTCTACAACTGGTGGTGAGACAACCTTACTCTACAACTGGTGGTGAGACAACCTTACTCTACAACTGGTGGTGAGACAACCTTACTCTACAACTGGTGGTGAAACAACCTTACTCTACAACTGGTGGTGTGACAACCTTACCCTACAACTGGTGGTGAGACAACCTTACTCTACAACTGGTGGTGAGACAACCTTACTCTACAACTGGTGGTGAGACAACCTTACTCTACAACTGGTGGTGAGACAACCTTACTCTACAACTGGTGGTGAGACAACCTTACTCTACAACTGGTGGTGAGACAACCTTACTCTACAACTGGTGGTGAGACAACCTTACCCTACAACTGGTGGTGAGACAACCTTACACTACAACTGGTGGTGAGACAACCTTACCCTACAACTGGTGGTGAGACAACCTTACTCTACAACTGGTGGTGAGACAACCTTACTCTACAACTGGTGGTGAGACAACCTTACTCTACAACTGGTGGTGAGACAACCTTACTCTACAACTGGTGGTGAGACAACCTTACTCTACAACTGGTGGTGAGACAACCTTACTCTACTTGTGGTTACAAACTCTATAACTGGTGGTGAGACAACCTTAGCTCTACAACTGGTGGTGAGACAATCCTTACACTACAACTGGTGGTGAGACAACCTTACTCTACAACTGGTGGTGAGACAACCTTACCCTACAACTGGTGGTGAGACAACCTTACTCTACAACTGGTGGTGAGACAACCTTACTCTACAACTGGTGGTGAGACAACCTTACTCTACAACTGGTGGTGAGACAACCTTACTCTACAACTGGTGGTGAGACAACCTTACTCTACAACTGGTGGTGAGACAACCTTACTCTACAACTGGTGGTGAGACAACCTTACTCTACAACTGGTGGTGAGACAACCTTACTCTACAACTGGTGGTGAGACAACCTTACTCTACAACTGGTGTAGACAACCTTACTCTAACAACTGGTGGTGAGACAACCTTACTCTACAACTGGTGGTGAGACAACCTTACTCTACAACTGGTGGTGAGACAACCTTACTCTACAACTTGTGGTGAGACAACCTTACCCTACAACTGATGGTGAGACAACCTTACACCTACAACTGGTGGTGAGACAACCTTACTCTACAACTGGTGGTGAGACAACCTTACTCTACAACTGGTGGTGAGACAACCTTACTCTACAACTGGTGGTGAGACAACCTTACTCTACAACTGGTGGTGAGACAACCTTACTCTACAACTGGTGGTGAGACAACCTTACACTCTACAACTGAGTGGTGAGACAACCTTACTCTACAACTGGTGGTGAGACAACCTTACTCTACAACTGGTGGTGAGACAACCTTACTACTACAACTGGTGGTGAGACAACCTTACTCTACAACTGGTGGTGGTGAGACAACCTTTCTCTACAACTGGTGGTGAGACAACCTTACCCTACAACTGGTGGTGAGACAACCTTACTCTACAACTGGTGGTGAGAGACAACCTTACACTACAACTGGTGGTGAGACAACCTTACTCTACAACTGGTGGTGAGACAACCTTACTCTACAACTGGTGGTGAGACAACCTTACTCTACAACTGGTGGTGAGACAACCTTACTCTACAACTGGTGGTGAGACAACCTTACTCTACAACTGGTGGTGAGACAACCTTACACTACAACTGGTGGTGAGACAACCTTACTCTACAACTGGTGGTGAGACAACCTTACTCTACAACTGGTGGTGAGACAACCTTACTCTACAACTGGTGGTGAGACAACCTTACTCTACAACTGGTGGTGAGACAACCTTTCTCTACAACTGGTGGTGAGACAACCTTACTCTACAACTGGTGGTGAGACAACCTTACTCTACAACTTGGTGAGAGACAACCTTACTCTACAACTGGTGGTGAGACAACCTTACTCTACACAACTGGTGGTGAGACAACCTTACCCTACAACTGGTGGTGAGACAACCTTACCCTACAACTGGTGGTGAGACAAACCTTACTCTACAACTGATGGTGGTGAGACAACCTTACTCTACAACTGGTGGTGAGACAACCTTACTCTACAACTGGTGGTGAGACAACCTTACTCTACAACTGGTGGTGAGACAACCTTACTCTACAACTGGTGGTGAGACAACCTTACTCTACAACTGGTGGTGAGACAACCTTACTCTACAACTGGTGGTGAGACAACCTTACTCTACAACTGGTGGTGAGACACAACCTTACTCTACAACTGGTGGTGAGACAACCTTACTCTACAACTGGTGGTGAGACAATCTTACTCTACAACTGGTGGTGAGACAACCTTACTCTACAACTGGTGGTGAGACAATCATACTCTACAACTGGTGGTAGACAACCTTACTCTACAACTGGTGGTGAGACAACCTTACTCTACAACTGGTGGTGAGACAACCTTACATCTACAACTGGTGGTGAGACAACCTTACTCTACAACTGGTGGTGAGACAACCTTACTACTACAACTGGTGGTGAGACAAACCTTACCCTACAACTGGTGGTGAGACAACCTTACTCTACAACTCTTGGTGAGACAACCTTACTCTACAACTGGTGGTGAGACAACCTTACTCTACAACTGGTGGTGAGACAACCTTACCTAACTACCCACAACTGGTGGTGAGACAACCTTACCTACAACTGGTGGTGAGACAACCTTACCCTACAACTGGTGGTGAGACAACCTTACCCTACAACTGGTGGTGAGACAACCTTACTCTACAACTGGTGGTGAGACAACCTTACTCTACAACTGGTGGTGAGACAACCTTACTCTACAACTGGTGGTGAGACAACCTTACTCTACAACTGGTGGTGAGACAACCTTACTCTACAACTGGTGGTGAGACAACCTTACTCTACAACTGGTGGTGAGACAACCTTACTCTACAACTGGTGGTGAGACAACCTTACTCTACAACTGGTGGTGAGACAACCTTACCCTACAACTGGTGGTGAGACAACCTTACTCTACAACTGGTGGTGAGACAACCTTACTCTACAACTGGTGGTGAGACAACCTTACTCTACAACTGGTGGTGAGACAACCTTACTCTACAACTGGTGGTGAGACAACCTTACCCTACAACTGGTGGTGAGACAACCTTACTCTACAACTGGTGGTGAGACAACCTTACTCTACAACTGGTGGTGAGACAACCTTACTCTACAACTGGTGGTGAGACAACCTTACTCTACAACTGGTGGTGAGACAACCTTACTCTACAACTGGTGGTGAGACAACCTTACTCTACAACTGGTGGTGAGACAACCTTACTCTACAACTGGTGGTGAGACAACCTTACTCTACAACTGGTGGTGAGACAACCTTACTCTACAACTGGTGGTGAGACAACCTTACTCTACAAACTGGTGGTGAGACAACCTTACTCTACAACTGGTGGTGAGACAACCTTACTCTACAACTGGTGGTGAGACAACCTTACTCTACAAACTGGTGGTGAGACAACCTTACCCTACAACTGGTGGTGAGACAACCTTACTCTACAACTGGTGGTGAGACAACCTTACTCTACAACTGGTGGTGAGACAACCTTACTCTACAACTGGTGGTGTGACAATCTTACTTTACAACTGGTGGTGAGACAACCTTATACCACAACTGGTGATGAGGCAACCTTATTCTACAACTGGTGGTGAGAGACAACCTTACTCTACAACTGTGGTGAGACAACCTTACTCTACAACTGGTGGTGAGACAACCTTACTCTACAACTGGTGGTGAGACATCCTTACTCTACAACTGGTGGTGAACAACCTTACACTACAACTGGTGGTGAGACAACCTTACTCTACAACTGGTGGTGAGACAACCTTACCCTACAACTGGTGGTGAGACAACCTTACTCTACAACTGGTGGTGAGACAACCTTACTCTACAACTGGTGGTGAGACAACCTTACTCTACAACTGGTGGTGAGACAACCTTACTCTACAACTGGTGGTGAGACAACCTTACTCTACAACTGGTGGTGAGACAACCTTATACTACAACTGGTGGTGAGACAACCTTACTCTACAACTGGTGGTGAGACAACCTTACTCTACAACTGGTGGTGAGACAACCTTACTCTACAACTGGTGGTGAGACAACCTTACTCTACAACTGGTGGTGAGACAACCTTACACTAACAACTGGTGGTGAGACAACCTTACTCTACAACTGGTGGTGAGACAACCTTACTACAACTACAACCTTACCCTTACAACTGGTGGTGAGACAACCTTACTCTACAACTGGTGGTGAGACAACCTTACTCTACAACTGGTGGTGAGACAACCTTACTCTACAACTGGTGGTGAGACAACCTTACTCTACAACTGGTGGTGAGACAACCTTACTCTACAACTGGTGGTGAGACAACCTTACCCTACAACTGGTGGTGAGACAACCTTACTCTACAACTGGTGGTGAGACAACCTTACTCTACAACTGGTGGTGAGACAACCTTACCCTACAACTGGTGGTGAGGCAACCTTACTCTACAACTGGTGGTGAGACAACCTTACTCTACAACTTGTGGTGAGGCAACCTTACACTACAACTGGTGGTGAGACAACCTTACTCTACAACTGGTGGTGAGACAACCTTACTCTACAACTGGTGGTGAGACAACCTTACTCTACAACTGGTGGTGAGACAACCTTACTCTACAACTGGTGGTGAGACAACCTTACTCTACAACTGGTGGTGAGACAACCTTACTCTACAACTGGTGGTGAGACAACCTTACTCTACAACTGGTGGTGAGACAACCTTACACTACAACTGGTGGTGAGACAACCTTACTCTACAACTGGTGGTGAGACAACCTTACTCTACAACTGGTGGTGAGACAACCTTACTCTACAACTGGTGGTGAGACAACCTTACACTACAACTGGTGGTGAGACAACCTTACTCTACAACTGGTGGTGAGACAACCTTACTCTACAACTGGTGGTGAGACAACCTTACTCTACAACTGGTGGTGAGACAACCTTACTCTACAACTGGTGGTGAGACAACCTTACCCTACAACTGGTGGTGAGACAACCTTACTCTACAACTGGTGGTGAGACAACCTTACTCTACAACTGGTGGTGAGACAACCTTACTCTACAACTGGTGGTGAGACAACCTTACTCTACAACTGGTGGTGAGACAACCTTACTCTACAACTGGTGGTGAGACAACCTTACACTACAACTGGTGGTGAGACAACCTTACTCTACAACTGGTGGTGAGACAACCTTACACTACAACTGGTGGTGAGACAACCTTACTCTACAACTGGTGGTGAGACAACCTTACTCTACAACTGGTGGTGAGACAACCTTACTCTACAACTGGTGGTGAGACAACCTTACTCTACAACTGGTGGTGAGAGACAACCTTACTCTACAACTGGTGGTGAGACAACCTTACTCTACAACTGGTGGTGAGACAACCTTACCCTACAACTGGTGGTGAGACAACCTTACTCTACAACTGGTGGTGAGACAACCTTACTCTACTACAACTGGTGGTGAGACAACCTTACTACTACAACTGGTGGTGAGACAACCTTACTCTACAAACTGGTGGTGAGACAACCTTACTCTACAACTGGTGGTGAGACAACCTTACCCTACAACTGGTGGTGAGGACAACCTTACTCTACAACTGGTGGTGAGACAACCTTACCTACAACTGGTGGTGAGACAACCTTACTCTACAACTGGTGGTGAGACAACCTTACCCTACAACTGGTGGTGAGACAACCTTACTCCTACAACTGGTGGTGAGACAACCTTACTCTACAACTGGTGGTGAGACAACCTTACTCTACAACTGGTGGTGAGACAACCTTACTCTACAACTGGTGGTGAGACAACCTTACTCTACAACTGGTGGTGAGACAACCTTACTCTACAACTGGTGGTGAGACAACCTTACTCTACAACTGGTGGAGAGACAACCTTACTCTACAACTGGTGGTGAGACAACCTTACTCTACAACTGGTGGTGAGACAACCTTACTCTACAACTGGTGGTGAGACAACCTTACTCTACAACTGGTGGTGAGACAACCTTACTCTACAACTGGTGGTGAGACAACCTTACTCTACAACTGGTGGTGAGCCAACCTTACTCTACAAGTGGTGGTGAGACAACCTTACCCTACAACTGGTGGTGAGACAACCTTACTCTACAACTGGTGGTGAGACAACCTTACTCTACAACTGGTGGTGAGACAACCTTACTCTACAACTGGTGGTGAGACAACCTTACTCTACAACTGGTGGTGAGACAACCTTACTCTACAACTGGTGGTGAGACAACCTTACCCTACAACTGGTGGTGAGACAACCTTACCCTACAACTGGTGGTGAGACAAACCTTACTCTACAACTGGTGGTGATGACAACCTTACTCTACAACTGGTGGTGATGACACAACCTTACTCTACAACTGGTGGTGAGACAACCTTACTCTACAACTGTGGTGAGACAACCTTACCCTACAACTGGTGGTGAGACAACCTTACTCTACAACTGGTGGTGAGCCAACCTCACTCTACAACTGGTGGTGAGACAACCTTACCCTACAACTGATGGTGAGACAACATTACTCTACAACTGGTGGTGAGACAACCTTACTCTACAAATGGTGGTGAGACAACCTTACTCTATAACTGGTGGTGAGACATCCTTACTCTACAACTGGTGGTGAGACAACCTTACTCTACAACTGGTGGTGAGACATCCTTACCCTACAACTGGTGGTGAGACAACCTTACTCTACAACTGGTGGTGAGACAACCTTACCCTACAACTGGTGGTGAGACAACCTTACTCTACAACTGGTGGTGAGACAACCTTACTCTACAACTGGTGGTGAGACAACCTTACTCTACAACTGGTGGTGAGACAACCTTACTCTACAACTGGTGGTGAGACAACCTTACCCTACAACTGGTGGTGAGACAACCTTACCCTACAACTGCTGGTGAGACATCCTTACCCTACAAACTGGTGGTGAGACAACCTTACCCTACAACTGGTGGTGAGACAACCTTACCCTACAACTGGTGGTGAGACAACCTTACCCTACAACTGGTGGTGAGACAACCTTACTCTACAACTGGTGGTGAGACAACCTTACTCTACAACTGGTGGTGAGACAACCTTACTCTACAACTTGTGGTGAGACAACCTTACTCTACAACTGGTGGTGAGACAACCTTACTCTACAACTGGTGGTGAGACAACCTTACTCTACAACTGGTGGTGAGACAACCTTACTCTACAACTGGTGGTGAGACAACCTTACTCTACAACTGGTGGTGAGACAACCTTACACTACAACTGGTGGTGAGACAACCTTACACTACAACTGGTGGTGAGACAACCTTACCCTACAACTGGTGGTGAGACAACCTTACTCTACAACTGGTGGTGAGACAACCTTACTCTACAACTGGTGGTGAGACAACCTTACTCTACAACTGGTGGTGAGACAACCTTACCCTACAACTGGTGGTGAGACAACCTTACCCTACAACTGGTGGTGAGACAACCTTACTCTACAACTGGTGGTGAGACAACCTTACCCTACAACTGGTGGTGAGACAACCTTACTCTACAACTGGTGGTGAGACATCCTTACCCTACAACTGGTGGTGAGACAACCTTACCCTACAACTGGTGGTGAGACAACCTTACTCTACAACTGGTGGTGAGACAACCTTACTCTACAACTGGTGGTGAGACAACCTTACCCTACAACTGGTGGTGAGACAACCTTACCTACAACTGGTGGTGAGACAACCTTACCCTACAACTGGTGGTGAGACAACCTTACTCTACAACTGGTGGTGAGACAACCTTACTCTACAACTGGTGGTGAGACAACCTTACCCTACAACTGGTGGTGAGACAACCTTACTCTACAACTGGTGGTGAGACAACCTTACTCTACAACTGGTGGTGAGACAACCTTACCCTACAACTGGTGGTGAGACAACCTTACTCTACAACTGGTGGTGAGACAACCTTACTCTACAACTGGTGGTGAGACAACCTTACCCTACAACTGGTGGTGAGACAACCTTACTCTACAACTGGTGGTGAGACAACCTTACCCTACAACTGGTGGTGAGACAACCTTACTCTACAACTGGTGGTGAGACAACCTTACCCTACAACTGGTGGTGAGGCAACCTTACACTACAACTGGTGGTGAGACAACCTTACTCTACAACTGGTGGTGAGGCAACCTTACCCTACAACTGGTGGTGAGGCAACCTTACTCTACAACTGGTGGTGAGACAACCTTACTCTACAACTGGTGTGAGACAACCTTTACCCACAACTGGTGGTGAGACAACCTTACCCTACAACTGGTGGTGAGACAACCTTACCCTACAACTGGTGGTGAGACAACCTTACTCTACAACTGGTGGTGAGACAACCTTACTCTACAACTGGTGGTGAGACAACCTTACTCTACAACTGGTGGTGAGACAACCTTACTCTACAACGTGTGGTGAGACAACCCTTACCCTACAACTGGTGGTGAGACAACCTTACTCTACAACTGGTGGTGAGACAACCTTACTCTACAACTGGTGGTGTGACACATCCTTACCCTACAACTGGTGGTGAGACAACCTTACCCTACAACTGGTGGTGAGACAACCTTACCCTACAACTGGTGGTGAGACAACCTTACTCTACAACTGATGTTGAGACATCCTTACTCTACAACTGGTGGTGATGACAACCTTACTCTACAACTGGTGGTGAGACAACCTTACTCTACAACTGGTGGTGAGACAACCTTACTCTACAACTGGTGGTGAGACAACCTTACTCTACAACTGGTGGTGAGACAACCTTACTCTACAACTGGTGGTGAGACAACCTTACTCTACAACTGGTGGTGAGACAACCTTACCCTACAACTGGTGGTGAGACAACCTTACCCTACAACTGGTGGTGAGACAACCTTACCCTACAACTGGTGGTGAGACAACCTTACCCTACAACTGGTGGTGAGACAACCTTACCCTACAACTGGTGGTGAGACAACCTTACACTACAACTGGTGGTGAGACAATCTTACTCTACAACTGTTGGTGAGACAACCTTACCCTACAACTGGTGGTGAGACAACCTTACTCTACAACTGGTGGTGAGACAACCTTACCCTACAACTGGTGGTGAGACAACCTTACCCTACAACTGGTGGTGAGACAACCTTACCCTACAACTGATGGTGAGACAACCTTACCCTACAACTGGTGGTGAGACAACCTTACTCTACAACTGGTGGTGAGACAACCTTACTCTATAACTGGTGGTGAGACAACCTTACCCTACAACTGGTGGTGAGACAACCTTACTCTACAACTGGTGGTGAGACAACCTTACACTACAATTGGTGGTGAGCCAACCTCACACTACAACTCTTGATGAGACAACCTTACCCTACAACTGATGGTGAGACAACATTACCCTTCAACTGGTGGTGAGACAACCTTACTCTTCAAATGGTGGTGAGACAACCTTACTCTATAACTGGTGGTGAGGACAACCTTACTCTACAACTGGTGGTGAGACAAACCTTACTCTACAACTTAAGATGGTGAGACAACCTTACCACTACAACTATTTTTGTGTGATGCCATGCCTCCAAAGAAAAAAGAACTAAAAAGAAAATGTGGGTGAAGATCAATTTGTTTAGAATCCTAATAAACTGATACATGACAGCATCTATAATTTGTTGGCTGATACAAGTGATCCCCACATTTTAATGCTGCCTAGCTAATTGCTAGAAGGTCCCAAGCCCTTGAAAAAGCAGAGGGGAAATGTTATTTCACTTTAATTTTGGTAATTTATATGAAAATATTGTTTAGTAGCTATTGCCAATTCGCTTTTTAACATGGGCAAAAGCATCTTTATCAGAGAGTAAACATTTAGTGGAAACTACCATTTGATAACAGATTGTAGACCGGTGACCAAAGTTATTATATACAAAGAAAGGTCAAACCAATTGTCATACTCTTCTATGGTGTAACAGGTTAACACAACTACTTTTCCAAGTAGATGATTCAGGTTCAAATCCTGATGGAAGTGTACAATTGGTTTGCTATCATAAAATAATTTGAATACCAATCTGAAATACTTTATGCTCTCTGCATCACTAAGTCTTTTAGGCGATAACTGATAATGCTGATGTGTTTTAGTTTAAAACACATTTTATTTGAACAAAGTCAAAAAGAATAAGCTGCAAATTATACAACTTAGGATTGCCCTCTCTCCATACAAATGTATATGATGTTACATAATAAAATACACAATAGCGGCATTAATGACTGTATGAAACATTATAACAAATTATATGTAAAAGAAAGAAAGAAAAAAAAACAAACAAACAGCAATTATTTGTAGTCACATATGATTTGTTTAGTCATACCAGAACCCACATTTTATAACTACAGATTGTACATGTATAATCGTTTTAACATTTGACATTCATGACATGACTAATTCTGTAAACTTGAACATTAATTTTATAAACAATATAAAATTATATATAATAATAATGATTTTACAATAAATATCTCACAAATACATTTTGGCATTATTGTTCTTTAAAAAAATATCACTAAACAAGATTTGACAATTAAATACCAGCAATTATCATTTAGCAACCAGTGAATGTTAGATCAAACAAAACTATTAGTATTTCTAATCAAAATATTGGCAAGAGCCTTGCAAAACAGAAAAATGACTGTATTTATGTTAAAAGCCCAATGTGTTTACAAAGCTGCAGATTCAAAGTTTAGTAAGTATTAATTCTATTGTATATTCTTATGCAAAATACATTGATAAGATGAACTTAGAGTACCAAACAAAAGCAAGAATCCTTGTGTAAATCTATGTAAACATAAAAGCTTTATCTTGCTATTTTGCCCATGATTTAGTGATAGTCAACTACCCAGTGTTAAATATAACAGTACCGGGGACAATATGACAACCAACATTATGAAATTCAAAATTTATATTTAACCATTGAACTGCATTCAGTTGCCAATTATGGGAGTATAAATGCCAACTAAACAGTAGCATTTGAACTGAATGTAGCTCAATGCTTATATTTACATTTGATAACTTTTATGATAAAATACAACAAGATTTTGATTCTATAATGAATTACCAATTCATTATTGGCAAGGATTAAACAGACATTTTCCGGGATCACTATGACATCAAAAGAAGCAGATGTGAGTTCATACACTGGTGAATGCCAGCTGTGTAAGGTTACATTGTGGGGTTCCAATCAAAATATAATTAATATAAATATATTCAATAATTTGATATCAATTCATTTTACTGTTTTAAATTTCATATTACAAAGTCTATAAATCACATAACTTTTACTAAATTACAATTATACCTTTTTGAAATACAAATGTATGCATACAATATTTCATAAAACAGTGAAAATCAATGTATGCATGTGACCTCAATAGTGTAATACACATACGTTTCTTACATCTGTTCTAATGAGGTCTTTGTTTTGAACTTATAACTAGTATCAACATTTGTTAATGACTTTTAGGACTGTATGAAAATCCATTTAAAAATAAGTCAATTTTACTAGGGACATTCATCAAATGTACATGGTATATGTTTTTGACATCCAATATAATTGTTGTGGTTATTTGGATCATCCTGGTTTATTTGCAGTCATTAAAAAAAGCAGAACAAACTACATATACTATTGTGTTTTATTTAATTTACATGCTGCTAAGAATGGTAAGCACAATATTACCATTTACAACATAAAACTATCAAAAGTAGATCAACAATATGTATCTACATGTAAAACTTTAATAAAAAATATTAATACCGGTGTTTCTTTCTTCACAAGTATCAGAGATGTAGATCTGTAACTTATACGTTTAGGAAAACTATAGTGACTTTTATGAAATATCAAAAACAAATGTTACAGGAAAAAACAACATAAAATAACCTGCATTAATCGTATATTGATAGTACAGGAATTTAATTGTTACCCTTTTCCGTGTACATTTTATGGTATATACGTTCTTGACCCATTAAAGAGTGATATCCGGCACGTTGTAATTGAATGATTCTTTAAAAAACATGACACAATCAATTTAAAAAACAAAAACACAATCGAAAATTTTATGCAAAATTGCTATTTTTGTATTACGCGCCATGAAAAGTAGGTTTAAATTGCGGTTACGATCTCCCGTTGTTCATGCGGCCGCCTCAGCGCTACCACAAGCACGTATAACTGGAGATTATTCTTGGTTACATCTTGGTTGGTTCAGCCAACCAGCAGCCAGGATTGTAACCAGAAATTAACCAAGAATCTACCAGGAATTGACCAATCAGAAGCGCGGAGGGAAATTCATATGGGCAGCTGAGCGCGCCATCAGTATGATACAGATCGAAGCGGTGATCAGCGTGACAGCGACATTTCGATCATTAGATAATTAGAAATCTGCGCTTAATTAATAGGTTTCTTGATAGGTAAGTGGTATATTTTTACACACAAGGTGTTAATCTAATATGTGATGTAAAAAAAGGTGATATTTTGTTAAGAAAACGTTGCATTTGATCGTTTAATTGATCGAAGCTCGTGATCGCTTAATTAATTAGGTCAGCTTGTGTAATCTGTCGTAAGTCATGCTTAATTAATTAGATATTTGGAATATATACTTCAACAAAACTCTTTTCCAACCTGAATTTACTGTTATAAGTTTGTAATAAGTTAACAATATAGTGCATTTTGTCAATAAAACAGACCTGATTAGGCCTAATGATTTAATTTAAAATCAAATTTGCCAACGGCCAGACCTCGATATCGATTGACATTGATTGATTTTATATATTCTCATTAGGAAAGTATTTCCGTTCTTCATATTTGATTAGCATGTAAAATCTGCCAAATTTAATATCATTTAATTACTTCAGTAGTGGTTTTAATTTTAAAGCCTATTTTAATTGGTATTAATTGGCTTATAAATACTCAAATTGTTTAATATTCTAAACAATCTTGCTACATTTTCTTCTCTACTTTTATAGGCCTATCATTGAGCAATTAATGCCAGAACATTATAAAGTTAATTAAGTCATTTAATTGTTTAGATACAGTAAACAAAAAAATGATAGATATAGGTTCATGAGAAAAGAAATAGAATAACACAGTTACAAACACAATTATTCAAAGTGGGTTTTTTTAAACTTCTAGGCCTAAATCATATCATAAAATCTTTGTTTTGAAAGGAAATTCTGTAATATATATATAGAAATGACCGAGATATTGGTAATATACTTAATTTATGATTGATCAATACGAATCTTTGATAATTAAGATTGTACCAGAAACATATATAATAATATGTATATATATATATTTCTGATTGTACCCATTGGGCCTATTGTCAGGCCTATCCTGGAAGTGTTTGAACTTGAATTCGAAGTGTTGAGTCTGTTATAGGCCTAGTTGTGGCCCAGCATGATTTCTTTGCATCACAGGAGGAGGTCATATTTTACCCGGGTATAAAGCTAGTTACAGTAAACAGTGACATTGATAACATTGCAAGACATACTTTTTGTCCTGCTACAGATAATATTACATATTTATATTCAATCCAGGCTTCTAGGTACATACTACAAGCTTTGTTTGCTCAAATTTCATGAAATAAACACTAAACAATAAGATGGGTCTTAATTCTTGGCATACCCTTGATATAAAGGGGAAGCCGTTTATTTTAACTGATTTAAATTTATTTCCCAGAAGCAGAATGTACAAGTAGGCCTACTAATGTGGCTTACCTATTCTTACTTGTAGTTGAAATGATAGATATTTTGTACCTAGGCTATAGCAGTCAATGCCAATTTTGCGATGATGTTATAATTTAACCAAAACGGATTTATATTTAACAAACTGAAATCTATATCCAAATTATATCATATATGATGGATTTTGGTGCAGTTTGAAATTCAGGAAATTATCATCAGTGTGTTTGCTTTGTTTTATAGTACAAACCACTCTAGATCACTACTGCGTTTCTGTATTATAAAGGCGATAGTCTGAAGCGTTTATATGACACAGATATTGTCAAAACACATGAACTAGCTTCCGTTCTCAATCTACTTGGTATAATACAGAGACAAATGGGAAAGTCTGTAAGTGCATGCTTGTGTTCTATGGTCATTGTTTTTCAACATTTACAAGATAAAATCAAAGGTAACAAGACATAAAGGAAATTAAAATGTATTATTTAATCAAAGATAGATGACAGATAAATGTGAAAGGAGATTCAAAACACAAATGAGTTTTCATGCACCCCTGACTCGCCAGACGCTTGATTTATTTATATTATCATAGCCTTGCTAATTCCTGACATAGATTACATAACCAGAAAAAAATATATATACCGTATTCGCCGTAATTAGCACCCCTCCCCCTATAAGCATCCCTCCCCTTTTCTGGAGAAGGAGTTGAAATTATATAAATGCTCACCATCCCATGTATTTAACAATGTTTTATAACATGTGATGCCTCTGAATTTTTAAGGGGCTGTGGTGGTTGAGTAGATGTCCCAACGTATTACCACAAGACCTCTACTACTACTGGGTTGCAAGTTCGACTCTCATGTGGGGCAGATGCCAGGTAGTAGGTACTGACCGGCGTGACCAGCTGGTCGGTGGTTTTCTCCGAGTACTAAAACCTAGCACATGTTTACATGACCCTGGCGCGTATAACTAACTTTAAAAAACCAAACCGAAGCCTCTGACATAATCATTGTATCCCATATTACATTAATTTGCGAGTCTTTAACTTAAATCATGACATAATAATGCGTCTTATAGGTTAAAAGGCATATGATATGAATGTTCAATGTAATAGATAAATGTATCATGAGAAACTGAGTACAGAAGGAGATCAACTACTGCTGTGATTTTTTTTTATCCACAACTTACATTTTGGTTAACTTAATGAGTACTCCTTTTGTTACGTAGTTATATATGTATATATATGTTATATTAAAATATAGCATAGGACATTTCTACTTTCAATTTGAGCAAAAAATTATATATGCAACTACGGCAGCGCGGCTATGTATATATATACCTCAAGTCATTCTGCCTTGCCAAGCAGAGAATTCCAAAGGCCTTGTTAAATTATTTGATATGCCACGAGCCTAAATGGTCGTGGCATATCAAATTATTGAACTCGTTGGATAACTTTCATCTCTATATAAAACAATATTCCGTCTACTGAGACAATGATGCAACATCATATACCTAGCTTATAATATGACGTCAAAACTACATGTGATGTCATGATAGTGTTATTACAAATGTGTCTTACGATAGTTATGACATGGCTGGACTGGCCAGTTTTGTGATAAATTTGTTTCAACAATACCTGGTATGACTTCATTGACTTGTTCTCTTATGATCTGTCAGTGTCTGCATGCATATTATAAATCAGGAAGCTTAAGTACAATGTGATCCATTTAATTTTCAGCACATCTTCATAAAGTGGACTCGAAGGACCTTGGGAATGTAGCCCTTGGGTAATTATGCCGATAAGACTTGTCTCACAACAGACTTAAACTGATAGGTATGTATATATATAGCAGTCTGGTGCTTTAATACCTAGCAGGTAAGAGGTATCAACTAAAAGTCGTACATTGAAATTAATTTGATAACTAAGTTGGCAACAAAATAAGGATACGAATGACATACCACTAGAAAAAAATAATAAAATAGATCATTACGCATCGATTTATGTACATGTATATCAAAAGAAAATTGTTTTTGCTTTGTAAAAAAAATTAACTTGCACTTTTATTTATGCTACATACACTAATATTTTAAATCATTAATTTAATGATAACACTAAAATACTGCTTATTTTTCTTTCTTTAATGGTCTTGTTTCATTGATGCCAAATGGTGTTTTCCCTACATGTGATTTGTTCTCATTGCAGCATTTACGTACAGTCAACCTATCCCGTAACCAGCTGATTACTAGTAATTTGTTGTACACGCCCACCATCCAGGTGCCTGACAAATCCATTTACATCACCTACAGGACTGGTAGGACCTCAGTAGGTTGCAGTGTCTCCTCCAGGTCCTCAAACTCTCCTTCAATAATCTTCTGTAGGTATATAAAACTGTATACTTTTCCAAACAATCATTCAATAAGCATACCTGTACTTGTGTCTTTATGGAATCTGTGGTCATTGATGTCTGCAGCGCTTAATTTGCTGACAATCTTTAATTTTATATAGCACACATTATGATATGATTGTCTGCAAAGCTCTGGATTCTATATAGACTATAGGTTCCATAGGAAGAGAGTTCAATGCATGTATTAGCATTATAAACTCATTTTGAGTGTTTTTTATACTTTCTGGGGAGAGGGGCCCGAGATAGGCCCTAGGGTATACTGGAATTAGGGTGTCTGTCTAGCGAACTCCTCATAAACCACTTGACAGATTTTGATAAAGTTTGGTACACATATATATAACCCTGACATAAAGGGGAGTTGAAAAGACTATAGGGTTCTGCAATTTCCCTTTTTAATGGACTTAATACTAAATTTGTGCAGCGTATAGTATCAGTCGGCCACCCTAGCGACTTTGTAGTATTAAAATTGTTTAGTTAAACCAGGAAAACCATTTATCACGCAACAACAATATATACTCCATAAGATGAAACAGCCATTTTGACAGTAATTAGTTACGTTACCATGTTAACACTTAGTGACGTTATAATGGTCACGTTTAACTTTTGGTTTAATTTATCCCTTTTCTTTGGCTTATTCTAGGTTTATTTTATATACTTGAATTGTGAATGTAAATGTGATAATATTCATATTATTTACAAGGCTTTATTGCCCTCTACAAACAAAAGCTTTGGATTATTATCATCCAAGTTGGTACTGCTAGCGTAGTTTACCCTTGGACTGGTATTGCTACAGCTGCCCAATCTTAAGAATCAGGTGCTATCTGAGATGTGTTTAGAGGACAACAGTCTCACTCTGACCACAGAGCTGGCCCTATATTAGTTCTGTGTACTACAGAAATTTGACCTTAGTCATAACTGGTAAGTCATTAAGGCAAAATTGTGAGGATTTCATTAAGAATTGGAAAAAGAAGTTGAATAAGTAAGTTTCACAGTTACTTTAACTTGAACTGCAGTGGACCATATCAATAGTTTGAGGAATACTGGGTATTTGACTCAGCAGAGGTTGGTATCAATTATAGTCAGAAATAGACATATATATATATACTGGTCACAATATGTCAATAACATTTCAATACAAAAAAAAAAATCCAACAATAAAAATATGACGGTGTTTTGCAATAATGTTTAATAGTTAAATGAAGTGCACATTTTAAAATGCTGACAAGAATTAAAGCAGTCTACATTCAAATTCACAACCTCCGCAATCGTGCAATAGAAACATTATTTAAATGCATTTTCTGAAATACCATGGCCAGTATACAAATGAAATTATTAACAACTGGCAATTGAGTAGGTATATACTAGGTGTTGCTGATACTGTTATTCCGTAATTATCCAATGGCTTTACACTACATTTGTATAAACAAAGACTGTGATCTTTATTCAATTGGTAGGTGCAGTTGTGTGTGACACTGGTAAAACAAATAGATGGTTTTGTTACTATGTATTTGATGGGAAGGGGTGTCTGTTCCAGGAATGAGGGGTATTCTATTCTGTTCCAGGAATGAGGGGTATTCTATTCTGTTCCAGGAATGAGGGGTATTCGATTAATAGCAGTTCGAGCTATTCAGGGTTTTGTTACCAAGATTATATATGGTTGGGGCATGGTCAGAACCATGAAATCAGTTATGACAAATAGGGGATATTCAGGAATGCAAGTTCGAGTTAGAGGAGACTGTATAACTCATTTGATAAAATTGTTGCATCTTAAGTTGTTGGGGCTGGCTGCTGGAGGACTTATATTGCTTCAGCATTAAAGAGTTATGCTCGTTTTGTTTTTACCATGGATTACAATGGTTTGAAACAAGGGAAGACTTATATCATATGCATGGCAAAGATGGTTGAACCCTATTTTGATACTTTTGTTGAAAGTTTACTTCAAAATGCTAACTTTTACTGAATTCATGAATGAATAATCAAACTGTTGATACTTGATTGTTACATAGTTCTTCATACATTTGCATTTGTTTTATTTCAGAAAATGAAACCACATTTCAGAAGACACCATGATGGAAGTCTGAACCTTTCAGATACCGTACAAGCTTCCATAGTGAAGAGGGAAAATAAGGAAAGAGGATGGACTGCCCCTATTTCTCCAGGAATGGTTGCAGCTGCTGCAGCAGCTGCTGTAAGAAAGCAGGGTGGTGACACAGAAAATGTCATAGATGTCCTTGGGGAATACACTCTCCAATTTGGTGCCTTGAAGTATGCATGATATGAAATCTTATAATCATTACAATACTTTTGTCAGGCTAGTTATTGTGAATATAGATTCTTCCAGATCTCATAAAATTTCATTGGTTATTCAGTATTTAAAAGTATTATTTTCACAAACTAGCTTAACAAACTCCTGTTATATCCTTATATCTTATTAAACCTGCGGCGGAGCTGCACTTATATCTTATTAAACCTGCGGCAGAGCTGCACTTAGCTTTAAACTCTATCTTTATATTATGTGTCAAAAAAGTAAAACTCAAGGATCTACCTGTAAACATTTATATTCCTGAAGAGCCATTAAGAAATGGCGAAAGTACTAGAGAAAGGTTCATTAAGTTTTATTATATATGTATATAGACTAAGTAATCAATATAGTGTCTGTCTGTATGTCAACAGATGGTTAAGAGATATTAGAAAACTACCCACTCAACATC
>NW_027187522.1:0-92799 GCF_041381155.1 Argopecten irradians | reverse complement strand
TCAGACATACTGTCCCCGAAACGTTAAAAAATTAGTTCGTAGCTTACTATGTTCCACTTTCTATTCTGCTCTTTTGTGATTATAGTTTACTACAGTGTACTTCTTTACATTAAGCGTCATTTTAATATCTTAAGTGATTGAAAAAGATAATCTAGAAAACGAGTGTTTTTTAGCATAATGTGATGGATTTGCATGTGTTCCGTTTGTAGCGTCCGAAACAACTTGGAAATAAACAATTACCTAACGCAGTAGCGTGTAGCTAGCGTCAAGGTGACTTGATGTAGGATTAATATTGTCATCTCTACTTATAACCAAAATAAAAGCCTGGGCATTTTTGTTTTCTAAAGGAAGGGATTAGCTTAATCACATAAATTAGTGAACATTTCCATTTTTCATGTTACTGAAAAATTTTAATTGATATCTTCACTAACTAAGTAAGTAAACAGAATCTTTTAACAATTGTAAAATTGAGTATCACCACCAAAAATAATTATTTTATCATGATTTGAAAATTGTCTCTAACCAGTGATTAGACCCTTATCATCGTTTGAGGAACAACTGAGTCCTGGTCATACTTGCGATTATTAGTCCTACAGTAATGTAATCAAAAATGAGGATGGTTGTAAAAGCGTAATTAGCCAACCGACATTTTTTTGGTATAGACCTAGTCATACTTGCACTGAATAGCGTATCATAAGCCTACCATAAAACGTACTGGGAAACTAACGTAACTAAGCCTATAGAAGCGTACATTAACAAACTAGTATTAATGTACCTGAGCGTATGTACATGTACTAGCGCACACCATACATTAATGTTACCCCCGTATTTAACGTAAGCGTGATTTAAAGTCTTTTCCCTCTTTTATAACTTTCCCTCATAGGATTTTGTGTCCGTTTACAAAATCATAATGGCAGCTTTTTTGTAATCGACGACAAACAGTAAGTTTCGTTTTCGTTTTTTCTATCCTATCAGACATTGCAGGGCGAAACGGAAAATGGCACTAACCGTTAACATCAATAAAGCTTTCTAGAAAACCAAATTATTCGTAAGTTAGTAACTTTTGACCTCCAAATCTATCGATTTTTAAACTATTAAGAGGATAAAATTACTGCATTTTATTAAAAATGTTTAGTGCATTTTTTTGGTTTAAAAGTGTAATATAACGTTTTGTAATATTGCAACATTAAGTTGTCATGGTAACCATCCAAAATAGCATAATATTAACTTAATTTGAAAAAAGGTGTTTCAGTTAAAGATGCTCCACCGCTGACAAATGGTATTTATTTATTTCACTATCAAAAACAGGAGCAGATTGATTTGGTATTTTTCTTCAGTTACAAAAGTACTTACTTTACACCATTACCAACATTGAAATAGTTTGAGCTTCTAATTTTACTTCATAGTTAAAAATATAAAAAAAATAATTAATTGCATCCCGAAAAAATTCCGTGGCACTATGTCCTATATATAATGAATGAATACTAATTGCGCATGCAACAAAGGCAAATAAATTATTTAAAAATATTTTTTGTGTTTTATTAGACATATATATACTCGATTAAATAAACACCGATTATTGTTTCAAATGATGGATGATCATATTTCCTGCTCTGTCGGCGGTTGGAGCATCTTTAAGGAACAATAAAGCGCAATTTTGAACCAATCGAGTTAGCTACTGGGGGCAAAAAAGCGCCAAAATGCTTTTGATTTGACATTCGCCAATATGTTGAGGCACCCCTGGGTACACTTTATTTACGGATGATAAGCGTATTGTATCGATAGAATAAACCTAGATCAGCAGTAGAGTAGCGTATTAATAGGCGTAAACACACAGTATTCTCTACCTTGTATAATACCTAAATTATTAAAACCACATCAGAGAGTATTACTCAAGTTATTATAGATTTAACGTATCTCTCCCACTCTATCTCTCTCTCTCTCTCTCTCTCTCTCTCTCTCTCTCTGCATACACTCTCTCTCTACATCTCTCTGTCCTCTCTCTCTCTCTCTCTCTTTCTCTCTCTACTATCTCTCTCTTTCTTATTGAAATTTTTTAATTAAGGATTTCCTTACATTGATCAAAAATGTTCACTAAAACCGTCAGACTAAATGTATCAAACCAATAATTTATTTTTAGTAAGTCCTTTATTTAGCTTATTTTTTGACCAAATACCTGAAATGACCTTACCATCGCGTATGTATTATTACATCCGGTTGAAAACTGACTACGTGGCTGTCTGACAACAAGTAGTACTTCTATCTCTATCTGAATACTTTGTGATTTTTATTCCGTATCAAATGATAATATCAGCATATTATCTGCTTCACAATGTTTAGCTTTTTGTACCTATTACTTGATTTGTACGTAACGTAACTGTCTACAATAAGTATATCTCTGTCAATTAGCTAGTGATTTTTATCTCGCATAATCATTTGATTTTTGATCAAGAAATCGGACATCTGTTTAAGTTGTTAATCTGTTAATATATTTCAGATTGTAACACAATGTATTTTGGACCTTGATCTGACCGTATAACAAGTATTTGTTACTGAGACGCAAGGACATAACGGTCAATAGAACGAAGTGAATGTGATTTAAATAGCCACATGATCTGATGTTATATGGTGATTTTGGTGAAAACCCTTGAAAGTGAAAACAATCAATGACTGTTGATAAAAAGAAAAGTCTAGAAAATACCTTACAATTACCACCAATCGATGGTAAATCTTTTTGTTAGGATTACTTGTTTCAACGAGGTTAGGGATTGTTTGTCCTCCTTCCTGGATTGAAGTGTTAATGGAATTCGCTATATTTAACTCTTTTGATAAAGACTCAATATTATCAATATTTGACTATCACTCCGCCATATACAGCAAAATCAGTTAAATGAGGTTTCTCTGTTAACATAGGGAATTTTCATTTGTTTTGATGTTGTAATCTCATCTTTAGGACAAATTTCTTTTCTTATTATTATAACTTTTAACGAATCTTTTTAATTTTTATTTCAGAAATAAAATATGTGCCTTTAAGGATCTGGAGTTAACTCAACATTATTGCACATCTTTTACTCAATGTCTTTATGTTAAATATTGAACATTTTTATGTGGAATTCATATGGCAATCACGCTGAAAATCACTTTCAGCTATTAAGACCCATAGGAAGTTTTCTTGTGAAATTCATCTCATTTTCAAGTTTATTTTCAATTTATTTTACTGCAAGTAGCTCATATACAGGTAAAAATGGATTGAAGATAAGTTTGGCCCTATGCACTGCATGCACTGTACCATACATTTACAATGGGATTCCAATACGACTCGATTTGACATGGTACATTTCAATTTTTTTTGTTCATTTGAAATAGCTTGTAAACGGGTTGAGTAGAAGAATTGCTTTTTAACCGTAACGAGGACAAAATAGGAATAAAAAGGACAATTCCCTAACTTATGGAATAAGACTGTTTGTATCACTGCAACAATCATTAAAAACGTTTCCTAGATATCGGATCCATACTGTCTTACTGGTTCGATTAAGCAATCCACGTTTGTATGTCAAGATTCGCCTAAACATCATCGGATTAACTTCACATTCATGGTCAATTCATTCTTTCACATCATTTATCACCATAATATACATAACCAGTGCTTCAAAGTTCATTCATTTTCGATATTTGAACGTTTGATTTTTTTCGAACGTCCTCATTCATAGCCAGGTTTATTTAAACGTGCCAGTGGAAGAGGGAAAGCCGGAGTACCCGGAGGAAAAACCACCGAGATAGCGGGTCAGTACCTGGCAACTGCCCCACACATGGGGTTTGAAAGATATTTTTTGTTAAGTTTTGGTTTATTTAGAGTATAATCAGACTACAGGTATTTGCGTTAAGTTTTGTTTATTTAGAGTATAATCAGACACATGTATTTGCGTTAAGTTTCGGTTTATTTATAGTATACTATAGATATTATTTTTAAGAATCGATTATTTAGAGAAAACTTTTATGTTCAGAGTACAGTCTGAATCTAGTTTTACTTTACTGACAATGCTTTAGTCTGTTAAACTTGATACAAGCTGGCTAGAACACTGGGCTAAATGTTGTAAGTTACTTGACTTTTTATAATTTTTCTAATAACTGGCGAGAATATGTTAAAGAGGTTTGCCAATCCTGCCTTTAAACATTATAAGGTATAATCCGGGTCTCTGCATGAACCATGCAATCATTCGCATGTCTTCCGAGCGAAAAGCTTGTTTCTCATATACATGTGTACATTGTAAATTGTGTTTCGTCTTAAAGTCCCATAAGCTTTCACCAAACTTGCTAAAATATACATTAACAATTAACCTTATGAAGGTTCTTCATTTGGTTTCTTACGTAATCCATGAAGATAATTTACGCAATAATTCAATTAGTAAAGAATTCTTAAAATAGAACCTATGTTGATTTACCATAGTTCAACATTATCATTACATCGTGTGTTAACGTATATGTTCGATACCCGGATATAGTAAACAAAACAAGATTTTATGGCCGAGACAGAGGGCGTATTTTGAGAAACGGTGAGCAATACAATGTTCTATAATTGTTTTATGTATATGATACCATATTAGATTTCACTTAGTATAAATGTTCCTGTCAAGATTACATATAGTTTATAATAAAGCATAATACAAAATACGTATTAATCAGGAAAATATATATATATAAATATATATGTCTCTGATATTAATATATGTTTTTGACATGTAAGTATATTACAAATTTCATAATAATGATCTTATGCTACAATGTGGATTCTATCAGTTAGTAATTCATGACATCATGATCACTTGTCCTTGATTATATCAGATAGTGATAATGTCGACTTGACCCTGTGTCTCATGTTCGAAGTGATACGCGATCGGTCTTCGATGGAGTAGAACATGTAGGCTTTCCAAACATCGTATGTATGTATGTATGTCATCGCTGTATTATATTATAAAAATAAACAAATTGTAATATCTATATAGCAAATATGTAACGACATGGCGTGTTTGTGTTTACTTTCATTTGTTTACGAGTTTGCGAAGTCCCGTGGGAGGCCTCATCAGGTAACACAAACGTACGTGTGTTCGGTTTCGATGGTACACAAACGTGTGTTCGGTTTCGATGTTACATTTCAATAAAGCTAGATTTGAGACCTATAGGCATCTATAAATCTTTATTACAAAATACATAAGATCAGCAAATACCCATTGTAATTATAATTTTATTAATTGCTTGCTTTCCATTCAAAGAACAAAAACATTTTTTTGAATAATTTTAGCCTAGTTTTATATCGAAACTTCATGTAAATTCATGCACTGAACAATATGTATTTGTAGGTCCACGCGTGGAATGCGTGGGATCGTAACGTGCAGTCGATACGCGATCGAGCAATGCAACTTGACCGCTAAAATTGATGTCGTTGTTTGAAGAATAACGTGCACGTGGTGAAGAACGGACCCATGTGTTCGCTGACACGTATTTGGCGAGTCTTCAGTGCGTTCGCCATGCTATTCGATGTTGGGAGTTTGTTAGGGAAATTCCACTTTTTTGTGCCTACGCATGCGTACTAGATTAGTTTTTGCTCTGGGGCGGAACTACGGAAATTCATATAACAGCCTCTCCGAAGAGGGGTTTTCTATTGTTTTTTTGAAAAATGTGGAAATGAATTTTTTATTGGCGGATATTTTCATAAGGATATATGCTCTACTATTCAGCAAAGTTTGGTACTTTATGACGATATTTTTTCACCCAAAACATAATGGGGCTTTAAGATGTAGACTTAATATTATAGACTAGTGTATACCAATTAACTTTGGATCAGTGTCTTCTGAATTTTGAAAATTAGACTTTTGGAATTCGACACATTATTTTTCTTCGGAGTGCTGATTTATAGTTCGACGATCAAGTTTGAAGGTTATGAAAAATTCCGAACTTTCAATGTAGCTAGTCTTCGAGATAATAAATGTTTGAGTGTTTAGAGAATCGAGCTATTGAAACATCGGGATTGAAGGGGCATTTGGGGGTGGATGGAGCTCGAGGGGGTATAAATTATAACATTTGTTTGAACCAGCTAGACTTTAAACTGATCATTATTAAACAACGCTCAAAGTGAATAGTCGGGCAATGAAACCAGTCTAAATGCGTTCATTGACCTTCCAAAATCCATTACATATCATAACGACAGTCAAGTTGTGTTTACGTTGTCCAGTTTTGACCATTTAAATTATGGAGAAGACCCGTGTAAATTTAGCACTTCTAAACGTTTGGAAAGCGAGGCCGCATTTTGAATGTAAAAAACACGTACATAGGCCAGCCGGGAGGATGTTTAAACAATCCTGTATTAATATTTAATCGTTTTTCTTTGCATGCAGAGCGAATTTTGATATCACGTGGAAGTTTTATTTTCGGCTATTTCATAAGAAATGTTTTACTCGATATATTGAACAACCTTTTTAAGCAAATTTAACCGGGTTCCTTGCGGACTATTCACTTTAAATCATTGCTATAATCTTTAGTGTAGATTACTTTACATATAAAATTTAAAATTAAAAATACCAAGACGTAAACTAATATTGCATTTTTGATGTACAAGTGATACTGGTTACTTGTGATTTCAACCATTTTACGTCTTCATTTCTCCATACTAACAATATTTATCAAAATAAATTCGCTTAAAAAGGAATTTGATATAAAATGAAAAGCTGTTTTCTAATACCTACCTTTAAACTCTCTGTATGTGTGTAATTACATAGTGAAGAGCTTACTCAAATAACAAAAAGTAATGGCAATTGTGGAAAAATAAAAATAAACTTCAAATACGGTTTAAATGTTTTTTCCCACCTTTACCATGCGACCGTATATGCTGATAGTAGCTATATATGGGCCTATTACAGTTTTCAAAGATCCATTTCCGTTGTCCATCCGCAACTTCTTAACACAGCGTAACTCTTGATCAGCTCAATTGGAATGGGTTGGGGAAAGAGCTCTTCGTCATGGCACGTTACCTTACATTTGTTGGCTAGGTTTGGGGTTTTCGAAGCCACAGCTCTTTAAGAGTTATTGTGATATTTGAAAGTATAAAATTTGTTTAATTCACAGAAAGTCTGTTTGGGTATTTTATTTAACACAACAACGTTCATAGTAAATTGTACATATTATTTTTTAAAAGAAACTGCAATGAATGTACACAAAATGTAACAATGATATTTGTTCCATTATTTTAGCGTACCTCTAAATGTTTACTAATTTCTCTATACTTGACCACATAATTTGCATCTGTAACTAGATAAATTTTCATCGTCTACCTTTACGAACTTAGTAAGTGCCATTTTCTGTTGTGTATTTGTTACGATATTTTAATATCATGATTCAGTGTTTTTCTATTGACAAGCTGCTATCTATGTCCACATGTTGACTGCGCGTGGTAATTAGATGGGGGTGACCTAGTCGCTGGCCCCCTAATCCATGAACTGTGCTGGTATTAATTATACTACGGCCGTGGTTTACACTTACCTCTGCGGGGCTCCCTCAATTTTTTGCCCTTATAACCTTATTTGAGAGGATATTAATCGCCTCCCATCCCCATTATCAAAGGTGACCGCCTTTATATCCCTACGGCCCAATTAGTACCGAAGGCCCGTCAGTCCGAAGGCCCATTAGTCCTAAGGCCGTTAGTCCGTGGCCCAATAGTCACGAAGGCCCCGATAGTCCGAAAAAAGATAATGTAATTGGGATTTATATGCGAACAGTACTTGAAAAAAAACAAAAACGTTTATTACAGATTCGATGCAAAAGATTTGTTGTAAACTTTTCATTCCAAGGTATACTTACATGTATGTGACTATAGAATTGATGACGGAAAATGATATGAAAACAACGAAATGTAGCGTATTTTCAAAAAGAGCTTGATTATCTGAAATACATAAACGTATCTGATATATTAAAGATGACTCCACCGCCGACCAGAGCATAAAATGAAGTATTTCATCACGTGTACAAATATCTTGGCTGTTTAATCGCTGTTTAGATATGGAGTAATTAACACAAAAAGAAATATATAAAATAATTTCATTTCGCCTTTTGGTGCATGCTCAAATCAGTACTTCATTCCATAATGGTATTTATAGTGCCCAAAATCTCAAACCTCTCTGGATTTTTTCGGGATGCAATTAATTATTTTTCTATTTTTAAACTTGACAGTAAAATTAGAACGCTCATATTTTTCAATGGTGGTAATGGTAACGTAAAGTAAGTAACTTTTGTAAAAACTGAAGAAAAATTCTAAAAACGTACTGCTTGTGTTTTTGTATAGTGAAATAATAACATTTGACAGTGGTGGAGCATCTTTAATGAGTATTATTATGTATTATGTACAATGCAATCTTGTTTTATATTTCCCCCCAAAAATATCATTATGCGGACCATTTCCATCATTATGGGTAGAATAAACAATTCAAAGAATGGGGAAGTAAAATTAAGTCGTTAAATACATGTAGATATTGTACAATATAACGACGTTTACAGGTATAATAAAAGTCATTTTTCGGTAAGATTTGATTATATACATTATTAATTCATGGAGCAATGTTAATCCTAATGCAATACAGTGTACAAAAGGCTAACAATCGGAATTTTAAAGCTTGCATATTTGTAAGATAATCCATAGAATGTATGCTTGTGAGATATCCTATAAAATGTAAGATGCTATTTTTATTATTTTTTTTTATTATTTTTTTTTTATTTTGATGTAATTTTGACCTGGCATTGCTCCATGAAGAAATGACAACTTGCTGTCCATAGAAATTGTCAGATCAGCAGTGCCGAAAAATGTTTTCGTAAAAATATGTTAATTATAACAACTCTATAACTTGCAATATTTACTAATTTTCGGACTAACGGGCCTCCGGACTATTGGGCCGTAGGGGATATAAGGGTATGTCATTATAACACATGGCTACATCGGTCTGGAAAATCTGCCAGTGTCCACATCTATATTACACAACGGTCAACATTTACTTGTGGCTAATCGTTTTTCTATGTGTTTGTTGACTTAGTTTTAGTGTTATTGTCAATTTTGGTAATACCAGAGCCCACCGCTCCTGCAAAGGAGCGGGGTGCTCCTGCAGCGCTCCTGCAGGGTATCCTGCATGTTTGGTGTATAAGGGGCACGAAACTGAAGCTCGAGGAGTTCATTGTTGTTTAGCTGGGTTTAAATTACGGAGTTCAGGTGTTTTGCTGATTTGAATGACGGAGTTCAGGTGTTTCCTGGTTTGAATGACGGAGTTCAGGTGTTAGCTGGTTAAATGACGGAGTTCATGTGTTTTTTTAACTGGTTGGAATGACGGAGTTCAGAAGTTAGCTGGTTTGGACTATTGTTAAGTGCACGTTTCTATGCTAGAGAGAGCGGAGTGTGGTTATCCTGTGAACTGTAACTGTATCCTGTAAATGCTATTGTTGCTGAATACACGTGGAACTTTATTACGGCTTTGAATTGTATTTTACTCGACGACCCACTCTACTTTTAATCAAAACTGGGTATTTTGGCGGGTGCCTGACGCTACGTATACCCTATAAGACATCTACCTAGGGCTGCGGGCTGGGAATACGTATACACGTAACTCTCGCAGTTTTTCGCTATAATTGGTGGCAGCGTAGGGATCAGCTCGCAGTTTTTCGCTACATACCTTTGTAAGCGGTTGCTTCAGTTCAGCAAAAAAACAATAGTCCTAAATTACCTAATTCCAACTTTTTTAATTAATATGAAAAGCTGTATTTCAAGTAAAAAATAAAGTTATATTTGTAATTACAACAGTGAAGAGCTCTATGAGAGCTAAATGTTACACCATACCAATGACACTGTAGATCATGTTTATTTTCAAAACACGTGGTGCGACCGTGTAATCTAAACACACAGTTTGTATTCGGAATGAATGCTTTATTTATAGCTTATTTGCTAAATATAGTAACACGGAAATCCTCCTCGTCCAATATATATAACTATTTATGTTATCCTGTCTCCCAGTTTAAATTATGTTGTGATGGCAGTTATAGTATGCTTCATCCCGGTATCCCTTTACCTGGGATATGAATGGCCCATATATTTGCAAATTTCAAGCAAAAGGCTACAACAATAATGCAGGTAAAAAATGTACCTGTAAATATATACTACAGTATATAAGAACAGCCTATATTTGTTCCCCGTTTTGTATGAATCTGGTAGGGCAAAAAATATACCAGACAGCACCGGTTATGCAAATTTACATGTAATATTGTAGAGGATGAAGCTCACTGTTTAATTCATCCTCAAGTGTACAGTAATTCTTGAAAGAAAAACTTTCTTATCTAAATACAAAATTAATTCTGTGTTTCCAGACTATGAAAATTTAGTAAAGTTATTGTCATCTAATGAACCACAACTTCTGCAGGATTTGGGCCTCTTCATTAAAAAGTCTGCTGTTTGAACTAGAAGTGCAAATTGCTGGTATGCATAAGTTATTCTTTCAAATTATATTATTATCATGTTACACATGTAATGTTATCTTTGTAATTTAGTTATCGATCCGTGTTTGTGGATGTAAAAATGCAAATAAAATTTATTGAACTGAATTGATTGAATTGTATGACTTCTTTGATCCCAAAAAAGTGGGTGAAAGGAGAACAAACCATATACCCTTTTCATGACTCCTCTACATCGATTGGTTGGTTTTAAATACCAACAGCCTTTAGTCGTTATTGTTATATTTGCTATTCGTTCGTTATTTCATATATTAAAGTCATAAAACTGTATGTATCGTCGTTTTTTTTTATTAACACAAACACACCTTCATAGGTACAAGGTGTACATGATGATTCGGCCCGATCAAAAGAACAATAACCTTTATCTTTGCACATGTACTAGGATTACAGGGCATGGCCCAGTTTCACGAATCATTCATTAAATGTAGGGTATCCGTTTACGCTTAATAGTCATTATGAATCATTTCAGATTTTAAGGAAAGGATAGTTAACCTTATGAATTTTTTTCACTGAACTGTTATCATAATGCTGTTTCTATCGGGGGTAGATTACACGTTAAAACTCCCTAAAGGAATGTTTCATGAAAATGTGGCCTGGAAAATTCGATTGCTTTTGTTACAAATTATGTTATTTTTACAACAAAGTAAAATACGTAATTACTGTTGAATTTTAAACTTAGAAAAACCCTCAATACCAATATAGCCTTATCCGATATTTTGTTCACTTTCTTTTTCATTTAAAATGACAAACATACTGTACCTTTCGATTTTTTAGTGTTTGCACTGATTACCTGGATATATAATTGGTCTCTGTTTGAAACGAGTTTAAATCATAATTTGCTAACGGACACGAATGCAACCATGAACTTTCTTAAACTATACAAAATTCCAAGAATGGTTTCATGTCTTTTCATCTTGTTGAACGGATCACTGCTAAACAAAAAAACTAATCATGTTTTCATAGCAAAGAATCTTACTTATGAAACTATGAGGACATATTCCAACGGTATATATTGACAAAACTTTCGACCAACATTCCAGAGATTACTTGCTCTGTCGAGTTTGACTCAGTCCAAAATTCCATATGCGTATCATACTTGTAGACGTCTATTGGATAATTTTACAAAGTGGTTTTCCCTTAAGGTTGACTGTTGTTTATACAATGTTTATCAAACTCAAGTTTGTTATTTTTCAAATTTTAGAAAGAAAAAACGAGCTTTAGACGTGTGTATTTTCCTAACACACTGTAACAGAAAAACATATTGTTGTTTCTGTTTGTTAACTTTTAGGTATATTTTTCTGCTTAAAATGAACCGTATGATACTGTTCCAACGTTGTATTATCATGTTTAAAACGATACACTATTAAACCATGTAGAAATTGCGATATAAGGGATATTCGATACTATGCATTACGCTATAAACGTAAAAGCACATATATTAGCGAATTCCATATTTTAGCGCTGAGTGTGGGAATAAAATGTTACGCATGATTTATTATCATCGTGGTCTAAGATAGGTTAAGCCAGGTCACTGCAATAGCTAGACAGAAGCAACTTACATGAAGCTTGTAATTGGTCCCAAACAAGAATAAGATACATATATTCAAAACTTTTAAATTCGGAACAGATATGACTGTTGCATGCCCAGATCACGCTTAACAATCGATATCGACATCTTCTGGTCTTTTCATGCAAAATTCCGATGGTTCGGGGGAAAGTCAATTCTATGTAAAGGAGAGGGTATTATTATATCGATGGCTAACGTTATGTGTACAACTGTTTCTCTCGGCAATCAAAGATTGTTTGGTTTAGAGTTCATCAGACGATATGGACAATGATATCAGAGCAAAGTTGGTACAACATTGACATTGTTACGGTCTGCTGATGATTCGTTGGTAACCACCAGTCTATCCCCACGTACTGATATTGCTCTGGGCTTGTGCGATCCCATCCTTTACTTTTTTTTTTTTTTTTTTACTGTCACAGAAGTTCACTGATTCGAGTTCCCGCACGGCAGATATCTGTACCACATTCTTTGACTTTTGCCCACAGACGTACAGATTTCTGGTCGTTGTCGACGTCTATTCCCATTCCCAAAGTCGACTACTCCGACCTCAATTAAAACAAGTCTGTCCACTGCTAGAGAGCTTTGTCACAAACGGCATCCTTTTGACGTCAGAAACGCTTGCAAATGTGTTGTTTCTAGTCTGGGACAGGAGTCGAGGTGTAGCAAATTAAGAAAAATGTGAAACCTTTGTAGCCTTCCCATCCATTCAAACTCTGTAATTTTCTTTTGGTGTACTCACAGGTATTTTCATCTATGGAAGAGTTTGCCATAACAGTCATGGGGGGTTTTTTTAACATTTTGTTAGGGACCAGAGCGGAATTGGTGTTCATTCACGAACATGTTACCCACTTGAGTGTGGTCACAGTATCAGCTACTTTTCTATCATGCACTAAACGACTAATCATGGGGATATACAACCATTTCAAAACATCCAAACACTTTCCCTTTCGGGACGAGGAATAACTTCAGACAATTCGTGTGATAATCACTTATGTCCCAATATTTTGTTCTGCATCATACTGAACTCCTTGTGCAGTACAATTTATACTTATCAGGTCGGAAATGTATAACAGCTGTACTGACTTTCGGGACGCGACCTATTTTGAGGACGTGGTTATGAATTTTCGTATACGGTTCAACGGCCGTCACAGGAAGGCTGCATGGTGTGTTACCTCCACACACGATTCCCTCCAGATAGGGACAGTGCGGGCGCGTGTATTTGGACCCCGAAGTGGGTGGCGATGGTTTATGTGTCAGCACAACACATGTTTTTTTTTTTTCATAGAGAGTGGACGTAGAAGAGGAAATGTCGTCAATCCCAATCAGCTATACCCCCCGATCTCTGTCAGCCGCGCCGCTGGGAACAGATTGTATCATCATCGATGTGATCCACACTTTGAGCTGCTGTCGGTTGACTGGCGGTCTTTTGGTATGCTGCAAGGCAGCCCGTCAATCTACTACACCTTTTGTCCTGAAGATATAAACCTTAGCTTTCTCGCAGCTTCAACCTTCTTAATATAGTTATCCTGGTCTATTTAACCTCGTCTTGCTTCTCTTGGTCGAGATATCTGAGATAATTTTTTTGCCGAGAATAGATCGGAAACGAACTCTTTAAATCGTTTTTTCGTGACATTGTTTAGCTCATGGCGTCATCCTCTCTTCTCTCGTCAAACGTCTTTCTTCATTTAGTTTCCATATTATTGATAAGTCCCTGTCCCAGGGCATCTTCGCACGTCGTCTAAAATACGACCTTTCTTTGCTGCTGATTTAATAAACCATGCTCTTTTCCATCTACCTATCTCCTTGAAGTTAGTCAAGCCTTACACGCGTCGCACACTCGTCGGTGTTTCTGTTGCATGATTACACATACGCCACTGCCATCTCGATAAATTTATGACATCTTTCCGCCAGTACCAGTCTATCGGCTCGTTTGTGTGTTAGAACAGGTATGGACAGGTTTGTTTTGAAACACTCTCATAAGTTTCCTTCGTGTGAGAGAAACAATAGTCACAATCTTCATTGGGCGAAAGCAATCAATCGAACACTATTCTCTGTGCTACACGACCTCACAAAACAGCATGACTAGTGTTGTTCTGGCAAAAGAACTTTGGCTGGATTCGACATGTTCTTTTTTTTTCCGTGCATGGACCACAAGTTACGATTGAAGTATCCGTCTTCTCTTCGTGATAGTTGCAAAATATCTGAACGAGGTTTGTTTGGCCCGAAACTGCCGTGACCAGGTCGTCCTTACTCTCACGAGGAATCGACTGACGTGATGGTGGATCGTCCAACATACAGGACAGGGGAAGGAGGTCGCGGCCCGGCCATCTCACTTGATAACGTCCTGTGACGAGATGTAGGCTAACCAGAGGGCATCCTTAGCACGCTGAAAGGAATGGTAAACAAGGAAGAGACTTCGGCTTATGCATCTGCTGTCCAGACAAATAGGACAGTCGATAAAGACGACAGGGTGGTATAGAAGTGCCGGTCATTGCTGTTATTTCCTGCAGAAGCCCACCTTCCGCCATCTTTTTCTACCTGACAATTCAAAAATCTGAAAAAAATGAAGTCAATATCCCATTCATAGTTTTTTCTCGTATAATGTTTTTTGCACATACTTTTTTTTCCTTATCAAAAATTAACAACATTATTTTGATTTTAATTTACATTAATATCAAGTAAAATGGCAATAGATTAATTCTAGGGTATTTTGTGCTAAAAATTGCATATTTATTTTTTTCAATTCGCCATAATCTTTGGTTATGTACATGTCATTATTCACATATTTAATCAAGGATTATCCTTGTGTAATAGCTATTTTTCTCATGTATTCATCAATTTGAAAAGGAAGTATAGCATAGACTGGAAAGTAATTAGAAGCTGTCATAACCTCTTTCACATGTAGAAATTTATTATATAGCACTTGAGCATTGTGATTTGCACTCAAGTTTGTGGCGTTGTTTAATTGTTTTTCTTTTGGTGTTGTTATAAAAGTATATGTAATAATATGAAACAAAATTCTTTTTGTTGTATTGGCATTTAGTAAATAAATGTTCTTATCGACAAACAAATATAACGTTGTTGAGTTATTTATTATAAGTTATGTCGACCAAAACAGGGCAGAGAGAACCTGTGTATGTAGTGTTGTTTTCAATTAGCTAAAGATGAAGGCATAAATTATAGATGGGAACTGGATATGATGCATTATTTGAACAACGGAAGTAGAAATAATATCATTATTGTATCAAATTTATGAAAACACCATTTATAACTTAAGAAATAATCATGGTTATGTATCACCAAGTTGTCACGTAGTGCTATATGAAAAATCATTTCTTCCTTGTATGGTGAAACTTTGAAATTCATTTTAATATAGATTGTATGGAATTTCCCTGGTTTTTATTACATCACAGGTTGGAGAAATGTAACTGTTACTGTAGCTAGCTGACCTACTTGAAACTATTTGTACAAGGATGATGTCGAAACGAAATATTAGTATTCATGGAAATGTATGCGCTAAAGTGTAGCTTTAACCGAATTAATTTTGTTTCTAAGAGTATGTACATTGTATTTTATCATTTTGTTAAAGTATACTAACAGTATATATACGTATATAGTATATTACATGGAAAACCTGTCAGTATCAGTAACAGCATGGAGAATATTATCTTTGACTTCAAAAAAGAAAAGAAAAGACATAAACACCGTAATATATATTGAGTATAATGTGTGAAAGGGCATGTAAATGATAAATGAGTAAGTTGAACGTGATGACAAAAGTTGATAGAGTGACTTCCTGTGTGAGGCTACGTTCTGATAGGGATGTCCCTAGGGGAATCCAACCCTGACAGCTCTCCAAAATTATGTGCTGTTGTTAATTATTAATATAAACTTTATTTCATTCATCTAAATACAATTTAGGAATTAACAGTAATTGGTGATTCGGAAACAAGACTTATAAGACTTGTATTGATCGTTTTCCATTTCACTGTTAGTAATTGTTTAATCTATTGCGCATTAAATAGGCACGTAAAATATACGCTTTTTGCCTTATCCTAAATATACCACATTCATAAAAAAGTTTGGTTACTAAATCTACATCGAGGTTGTAGTAATAAGAAGAGAATAGGATTTACTTCCCTTTTTTCTCACGGATAGTACCGTTCCTAACGTTTTTCGCAAGAAGCATACATTGCGTGAGCTATCTACTTTCACGATTCGATGGGTGAAGTGCACATGTTGAAGAAATTCATATCAATGAAGAGCATTTGATTTACTAGATACAGAGGTTTAAGTTATCACACGTTAATTAGATTAGTCTTATAGAAAGTTGGTCTATCATCATCCTCGATACTCCAGGGCTTCCGGATCACTTATCGAGTCTCTCACCCTGGACTATTCGTTCAGTTAGTGAAATTGAGACAGCTCAGCGGAAAAACATTTGACAAATCACAGGCCAGCAAAGACATCCTTTGAAGACTACAGTAGAGAGTCTGACGCTCTATTCAGTCAAAGCCGCACCAGTCAACCACAGATGTACCGATTTATAAGTGCTCTTTTGATGTACATCAAATGGACTAAATGACCTGTTCTATTCTGTTGCCTCTGTTTTACTATGAGATAGTTCCAGGGGTGTAGCAGATCGTAACGTGATCGGAACACCTGGAGTATCGAGGAGAGGTCTAGTCATCAGACAATCAAATTAAAACGATTATACGGGACTACCTCCGTGTACGCCTCTTACAAGTGTAGTATCAGACTTTTTCCGCGGTATTTAGACAGGATGACATTTGTATCTACACAATGTGGTGTTGCTGTAAATTAGTCTTCCGAGATTGATTCAGTGTCACATTTTGGCATTATTATTTGTTATTATGTGCAATATCTGACAATTCTTATGATGACACAAAGTTACCGATAATATCGAAGTACGTATGGCTGTAGGTGTATTACACCTCGGTTGCTAGTGTATACAACTCTGTATAAGAGAGGGTTTCAGACAAAGGAGAGAGAACTTCCGGAAAAGCTATATTTTAATATGATACATAAAGAGAACGATACCGCGGTATCGTTGTGTGGTGTGTAACGGATCCGGATTATGCAACAACTTGTCCAAACATGAGTTTAGTGTCAGTTAGACTTATACTTCTGTCACTCAATTTCATGGACCTGACAAACTCGCATGTGATCACATTTCATGTGTGGTGGCGTAAAGCTGGGTTTGTTTACATTTGTGTACGGCACTTGTGACAAAGACCTTAGGCATACTATTGTTTCACTTGGCAATGGGAAACGTAAATGTTCCATCCACAACCAACTGACTGAAATGGTATTTTTACGTTACTCTTACCACTATTAAAAAGGTATCTGCTCGACGTCACTATTCGGTACTTCCAATCAAGATCTTAGATAATTATGATAAATAATTAATTGCAGAGTCCGAGAAAAAAAATATAATGCCCCTTAGTGTCACCTATATGAATGAAGTTATGAATGCGACAGTGTACACAAATGTACCAAAATGACCAGATATTTGTATGTGTATTAGCTTGTGTCTTTATTAGACACATTTATAATAAACGATTAAACAATAAAAAAAGGTTTGTAACACTGTAAATGGGATTTGCCAGTGGGATATCGTTTTAAAAAATTGAAAGGACAACTTCCCTACTTCGATATATGAGTATTTTAATTTGTATTAATTTGCTAACATGGCACAAAATTTTCTCGCAGGATGACTGGATCAAATTAAACATCCCGTTTGTACAGAGTATGTCCTCTATATTAGGGAAGAGTACCCGCCTCGTTTTTTGTTCAGGAATATACAAGTATCATCAATAAAAGTTTCTCGAAAATTCGATGCAGGTCAACAAGTAGAAATACACTGTAGACAGATTTTAAACTTGCGCATTGTGTTCTAATAAACTAATGGATCATTATGCTCAGAGTTATCTCCCTTCCAACCATAGCCCTACTCGATAATAGCGTGTACGTGATGGTGTGAACCTTCATTCATCACTCTTCATTTCATCAGTCATAATATCAGCCCACCATCGCCATCTATTCTCAACATTATCTAAAATCTATTTTTATCTTCCAAAACATCGTTCATTCACACTCAATCTTCGTTATTTTATTCAACATCATTCATCAACAATCATACAATAATCATCATCATCTCTTCATCATCATCATCGATTCTTCATCATGTCATCATCATCATCACCATTCGTCTTCGATCATCAAACATCGTCATTGTCATATCATTTTACTTTATCGTATTCAAACATCAATCAACTCCATCATCTACATCGACATCGATCATCTACATCATCATCATCATTCATCATCATCGCCATTCGTAAATATTCATCAAACATCATCATAATTTAACATTCGTCCATGTCATTATTAATCTTCATTATTATATTCCAGACTCATTCACATAAAATCGATCATCATCATCATCTTCATCATCCTCATGCATCAAAACATCTGTTAAAGACAGATAAGTATTTTATTACCAGTACAGTAATGTTCCGCCATTATGATGATGACTAAGTCACTATAGGACGCCTGTAAAATCACGTGTATGCTAGTTTTTATGTCTTTGTGACTAGTTAAGTTTAAAGGATTTAATGGAGGGAGCGAGCCCGTATCAGTGCATGACTCCATTCGTGTGTGTCTTTTTTCCTCGTTTCTGTTGTCTGCTCACGCAAATTTAAAGAGATTATAACTTCAATACATATTACACAAACTATCTGAGATGTACTCTATGGTTTATTGAGAATTTAGCTCGGAATTATTTGTGGGTTTAGAGTTTTCGGTATTATGTGAAATTATGACTCGGATAAAGTTGTGGGTTAAGTTTTTGTTTTTTTAGTGTATGCTCTGATATTTAGATGTTTCGTTTTGACATTGAATTAGACTATAGATCGGATATTTGTGTCTCGTTTTGATAGATTTAGAATATACTCGGATTTATTTGTTTTAATTGTTGTGTATTAGGAATATACTCGGATATTGTCTGTTAGAAGTTTTGGATATTATTTAGAGTAAACTCAGTTAGTGTTCTCGTTAAGTTTTGATAATATATAGAGAATACTTCAGATTAGTCGTGGTCGTTAAGTTTTGATGTTGTAGAGATTTTTTTTTTATATAGTGAATACTCGCAGGATATTTTTGTGTTAGAAGTTTTGAATGATATAGAGTAAAGTACTCAAGAATATTTGGTGTAAAGTTGTGATGATATAGAGAAGAACTCAGAATATTATGTATTAAGTGTTTTGTATGATATGTAGAGAATAACTCAGATGTTTCGTGCATTACGGTTTGGTTTGTTTTCAAGAGCACACTCAGCTATTATGATTTTATTTAGGCGGCAGCGGGTGGAGAATTCGAGGTTCACGCCTCTGAAGAGTCTGGGTGATATTTGAAAGTGAAAACTAAATACAATGAAACAGAAACTAGACTAAGTATTGTTGAGTAACATTAGATGTTTCTAAACTCTGTATGAATAAAACTTCTATGGCGGAATGTAAACAAAATGTAAATAACTACATACCTAATTATTCCCAGCAGATGATATTCAGTTCGGCCCCATCGTCGAGAAACCCACGATAGTCCCCCCCAGTCAACCGCTTTTGTACACTAAGAAAAAAAACTTAAGTATATTTAAACATGAACATATTTTTACTTTCCTTCAAGGGTCATTTTTCAGCAAGTACATTTTAAAATAAACTGCAATTGATAACAGGTGCCCGCACCTTTGCCAAAGTATGCAGAGTAGGCCGTGCGTGGCCCGTAATATGCTTTATTTCAGTATTACGGATTGAAAGAAAGCAGGGTAAACAGGTAAAAGTTGTTTGTATTATCTATACGATACATGATGTTTAATTCGGTTTTAGATTCCGGGCCAACACGGTCCACATGGTAAATAAATGTGGGTATAATTTTGTAACATTAAGTAACACCATATGATGAATTATTTATTGGAAAATTACAAAATAATAATCATTAGTAAAATTATTTCTTTTTTATTATAATAATCCCCGCAAAGAAAAATTGCACTTATGTCTAGAGTGATAGTTGTGTAACTTCCATAATGAGATGTTGAACACCTTTCTCATCTTGATAAGCGCCAATCTTTCTATTCTGTCAACATGAGGAACCCTCCTCCTGTCATAACAGTTCGGAATTGAGACAGTTGTAATTACTGATTGTAATCCACACTTTCGTTGAAAATGAGGCTGCTATCCTCCTTCAAATACCCGCGTTTAACAGCACGATGTGTCATCTTGCGCACTCCGAATGCTTATAACCCACGTTACATATGGGGATGTATTTTTATTTGTGGGTATAAAATAAATCAAAGGCATTTACATTATTTTAATCTACTTATACTTCGCAATTGCTTGGAAAATTTTTTATCATCACAAAGTTTATAACTATAGGCATTGAGGGAAAAGTACATTTATTCGTATTCGCCTTTTCGTCGAGAAGGGAAATTTAGCGAAAAGATTGCGGGAATCATTTTTAATTATTCATATATTTTTCCTATGAGAGCTTAGCGTTAAAACGATATTCAAACACGACGGTTGCGACACTGCAAATCTAACAATGAATGCTTTATTATAGTTAGTTTATTTCTAGATATAGTATCAAACACGGGAATCCCCCCGTCGTCCATATATAACCGGTGTGTTATCCTTTCTCCAATTCTGGGGGTAATAGGAAGTTATAGATCTGCTTCATATAACCCACACCTGGGATTATGAATGACCCTAAATTTGCAAATTACCCTAGCAAAAGGCTACAAAAATAATGTTATCTCTAGAAGACGTTTGTAAAATTACTTCTTTGACCCTTATTCAATATCAAATTATGTATATTTATACTGTAAAAAAAAGTAACAGGTACAGGTAAAAAATCTACCTGTAAATAGGCACTATTTCCAGAACAGACTATAATTGGTATGTTCCATATTGTTCACTCCAGTGTTTTGTAATACTTTTTCTTTGATCCTCACAAAGGTAGGTGAAATGAGAGAACAAAACCATATGACACACCATATTTCTTGATCTCTTCTAACATACGGTTGGTTGGGTTTTAAATTACCAGCGCCCACTTGTCCTTTTAGTCGTTATTGTTTTATATTTGCTATTCGTTTCGTTATGTTATAATCAAATAGTCCACAACTGGTTTAGTTTTTATTTTTGTGTCGGCGTTATTTTTATATTAACACAACAACACACTACATAGTACAATGTGTACATGTTTATATTCGCCCAGATCAAAAGAACATAACCTAATATTGCAATACACAGGATTAACAGGGCCTGGGCCCTGTTTCACGAAAAACCATTCCTTAAATGTTAACAGGAATCCGTAACTTGAAAATTTTTCAATATGAATCATATTTACAGATTTTTAAGGAAATCCGCTAGTTAACTTTAAGATGTTTTTCCCTGAACTGGTTATAATGCTTTTCTATGGGTAGATTACAACACGTTTAAAAATCCCCTAAAGGGAATGTTCATGAAACCTGGGCCCTTGAAAATCGATTTTTGCTATGTTTACAAAATATGTAATTTAAAAAAAAAGAAAATACGTAATTAACAGTGAAATTTATAAACCATGAAAAAAAACAAATTCAATACCAAAATAGCCTAAACCCGATTTTTTTTAGTTCACATTTTTTTTTTTCAATAAAAACAACAACATAATGTAAATCACATTTTAGTTTATTAAAATGGCCCACATGATTATTGGATATTTAAAAAATATTTTGTCTGTTTTATTGTTTGCAAATTTGCTAAAGAAAAGACACTAAAATTGCCATCAACATCCAACATGACTTCAACTTTCTAATTTTAAAAAAAAATCCACGATGGTTAATTTATTTACCCTGTCTTTTATCTTTGTTTTATTGACCGGATCACTTCTAAACAAAAACACTAATCATGTTTTTTCATAGCAAAATCAATAACACATAAATGAAATCTGAGATAACAGATTCCCCCCCACTGTAAATATTGACAAACTTTCACCACCAATTTCATCACCAAGATCTTACTGCCTGTCCCCCCGGTTGATCAGTCATCCCAAAATTCCATATGCGTACCTTACAATGTAGGTATCTCATGGATAATTTACAAGAACGAGGTTTCCCCAAAAGGTTAACTGGTTGAGTTGTTTAATTAGTATCCATGAATTACAAAACTCAAGTTTAGTTATTTTTTCAAATTTTGAAGAAAAAAAAAAACACGAGCTTTCGCGTGTGTCAGTTTCCAAAAAAAAAACCACTGTAAAGAAAACATAATTGTATGTTTCTGTGTAACATTAAGGGATATATTTATATCTGCGATTAAAAGTAAACCTCAGAATACCAAGAGTTCCAATCGTTGTAATATCTATCCCATTTATAAAAAATTAACGAAACACATTCAACAGTGAAATTGTCGATAAAGGATAATGATAGCAAATGCATTAACGCCAATAACAGTAAACGAGGCGCAACATAATTAGAGCGAATACGAATATTTTTAAAAAGAAAAGAGCGGCTGATGTGGGGATAAAATGTTAAACGGCATAGATTTAATTATCAACCGTGGTCTAAAAGATAGGATATAAAATAAAGGCCAGGGTGCAACTGTCCAAACTAGCTGATACATAAGGCAACTTTTACAATGAAGCTGCTGTAATTGGATGGGTCCCAAACAAGAATAGGATACCATATATATTAGAATATACGAAGCAGATCTTTTTTTAAAATTCGCGAAAACAAGATAATGAACTGTTTGCCCTGCCGGTGGTCCAGAACACGAAACAATCGATATCGCGACATTTGTCTGGTCTATTTCATGGGCCAAATATCCGAAATTGGTTCATAAGTCAAAATTTTTCTATGTAATTTATTATATCGAAGGAGCTAACGTTATGTGAATCCAACTGTTTCTCACGCGCGGCAATTCACAGATTGTTTGTTATAGAGTTCAACACACGATTATGATCCAATGAATATCACGCCAAGTTGGTACACCATTGACATAGGAGTTAACGGAGGTCTGCTGATTATTCGTTAGGTAACCACCTATTCTATCCCCACGTACTGATATTGCTCCTGCCTTAGGTCGCTTGTCGAACACCTATCCACTACTGTCGCGAAACGTTTCACATAACATCTCGAGTAACCGCACTCCGCACCTGCAGAGAATATATCTGATATCCACATTCTTATTGACTTTTGCCCACATGACGTACATGAATCTGAGGTCGTTGTCCGACGATCTAATCCTGACTTTCGGGACGACGACTATTTGAGGACGGTGTGATATGAATTCGTTACTACGGATGTCAAACGCCGTCCAGAAGAGCTGGTCTTGGTTTGTTCCTCCCACAACGATTCCTCCGAGGGACACAGCGGGCTGAATTGTCCGATTGATGGCGAGGTGTTTGTTGTCGATAACCATGTTTCACCATAGAGAGTGACCGAGTAGAAGAGGAAAAGTGTCGTCAATCAGATCAGAAATATAACGCGCCCGATCTCTGTCGGTGGACCGCGCTTGAATCATTTGTATCATCTCTATGTGATCCACTCTTGAGCTGCTAGTCCTTGACGCGGTCCTATTGGTGTGCGTGCATGGCAGCCACATTCCTAACTTACACTTTGATCTGAAGATATCAACCATAGCATTCTCGGCTGTTATAGCTTTGATAATCAGTTCCTGCGTTAACTCGTCTTGCTTTTGGGGCGAGATAAGAGATAAATTTTTTGCCAGAAGATCGGAAATACTCTTTAAATCGTTTTCCCTTGACATTGTTTCATGTCGGTCCATCCATAACATCCAAACGAATTTTCTTCATTAGTTGTCATAATTATATGAAAGCCTGAGTCCAAGGGCAGTTTTCAAACGTCGACAAAATACGCACCTTGATGCGCGTGCCTTCGGCTTTCCAAATACTCTGTAGCAGTATCCTTTACTGTCGGCAACACTGTCGGTGAGTTCTTGTTATGATTACTATGCACTGCATCCTAGATTAGATATATGATTCTTCGCATTACCTAGTCCATCTTCTCCGTTGTGTGTTGAACATGAGTAAGAAACAGGTTTTGGTTTGTAACCACTTCCATCATTTCCTTCTGGTGAGAGAAAACAATGTCACAAACTTCATAGGCGAGATTATTGACGTTTTCTTTACAAACCTCACAAAACAAGCATTCTAGTTGTTCTGCAAAAGAACGTTGCTGGAAGTCGACAAGTTCTATTTTTTTCATGCATGGAACCACAAAACGATGAAAGTAATCCGTCTTCCCTTCCGTGCGGTTGCAAAAATCCTGACGTGAGGTTTGTAGGACCGAAATACATGCCGAGGCCCCGGGAGTTCTCCTTTACTCTCCGATGAATCGACAGGAGATGATAGATCTATCCCTACAAAACAGACAGGGTAAGAAGAGGTTCGCGGACGCCAATCACAACCTGATAAGTCTGTGCCGATGTAGTTACCGAGAGGCGATCCCTCACAGAAGGAATTGTAAAACAAAGGAAGAGACCTTCGGCTGTATGCATCAGCTCCAGACCAAATAGGACAGTCGATAAGACGTACCGGAGTAGGTATAAGGAAAGTTCCGTCATTGCTGTATTCCTTGAGCAGAACCCCACCTTCCGCCATCTTTTTTCTGACAATCAAAATCCGGAAAAATGAAGTATCAAATATACTCGATTAATAGCTTTTATCTCGTATATGGTTATGCACATACTTTTTTTTTCCTTTCAAAAATTAAACAACATTATTTTGATTATGTCAATTTTAGCATATATATATCAAGTGGTAATGGCCAAATAGATTTATTCTAGGAGTTATTTTTGTGCTAAACAATTGCATTATTCTAATTTTTTTCAATTCGCCATAATCTTTGGTTAAGCTATCATGTCAATAATTCAACATACTTTAATCAATGAGGATAAATCCCTTGTAGTACAAATACTATTTTTCTCATGTAATCATCAATTTGAAAAGTAAGTATAGCAAAGACTCGTAAAGTACTTAGAAGTCTGTCAGTAACCGGACCTTTCACATGATAGCAATTTAATTATTATAAGCACATGAGTCATTGTGAATTCTGCACTCAAGTATTGTGGCGAGTAGTTTAGAGTGTATTTCTTCTTGAGTTGCTTATATAGAAAGTAATATGTAATACATATGAAACAAATTCCTTTTTTGTTGTATTGGCATTTTAGGAAATAAATGGTCTTATCGACAAACACCAACTATACCAGAACGATGTTGAGAGTTAATGTTCATTAAAAGTTATGATCGACCAAAGACAGGGGGCGCAGAGAGCAACCTATTTCGTAATGTAGTGTTGTTTATCAATTAGACTAAAGATGAAGGCATAAATAATAGAGGGGAGACTGAGATATGATGCATAATTTTAGAACAACAGAAGTAGAAATATAATATCAATATTGTAACGCAAATTATATGTAAAACACGCATTATATAACAATAATGAGATTCATCATGGTTAATGTATATAACCAAAGATATCACTTAGTGCACTATACAATATATGAAAAATCAAATCATTACTTCCTTGTAGACTGTAACGGTTAAACTTTGAAATTCATTTTAATATAGATATGTATGGAATTTCCGTCCCTGGTGTTTTTTATTACATCACAGGTATTGGAGAAATTTAACTGTTACTCGTATCTAGTGACCTACTTGAAACTATTTGTACAAGGATTGATGTCGACAACGAAATTATTAGTATGTCATGTAAATGTATCGCTAAAGTGTAGCCATTAAACCGAATTAATTTTGTTTCTAAGAGTAATGTAACATTGTATTTAACATTTGTTTAAAGTATACCTAATAGTATATATACGTATGTTGTATATTACATGGAAAACCTGTCAGTATCAGTATCAGTAACAGCATGGATAATATTATCTTTTGAACTTCAAGAAAAAAAGCAAAACAAAAAACAGAAAACATAAACACCAATGTAAACCAACGTATATGTGTTGAGTATAATGTGTGAAAGGGTATGTAAATGATAAATGAGTAAGTTGAATGTGATGACAAGATTTTACAGAGTGGCCTCCTGTGTGAGGCTACGTTCTGATAGGGATGTCCCTAGGGGATTCCAACCCTGACAGCTCTCCAAAATTATGTGCTGTTGTTAATTATTAATATAAACTTTATTTCATTCATCTAAATACAATTTAGGAATTAACAGTAATTGGATTCGGAAACAAGACTTATAAGACTTGTATTGGTCGTTTTCCATTTACTTTTAGTATTGTTAATTATTGCAATTGAATAGGCACGTAAAATATATACGCTATTGCCATATCCTAAATACACACTTCATAAAAAGTTTGGTTACTAAATCTACCATCCATGGCTAGTAATAAAAATAGGAGTCACTTCCCTTTACTCACGGTAGTATCGTTCCTAACTTTTTCGCAGAACATACATTTATATCTACCTTTTCGCTTTCGATTGGTGAAGTGGCACAGTTGAGATTAAGACATTCATATCAATAAGCAAGTGATATTACTAGAATACAGAGTTCAATTATGACCCGGTTCATATCATCTATATAGAAAGTCGGTCTATCATCAGACAATCAAACTTAAACACTTATTAACGGGACTACCCTCTCAGTGTACGCTCTCTATTTCAAGGTGTTATTCTCGACAGCGTTCCGATGTACTTTCATAACAGAGCGAGCATTTGTTTACACATAGTCGTGATTTGCTTACCTTAGTATTCTGAAAATAGATCCTTACTATTATATCCTTATTTTATTTAAAGGTATGTCAGTATCTGCCAATCTCACAATCTTCTGATAATCAACTTACTAAAATATCGAAGTACGTTGGCTAGGTGTATTCACTTTCGTTTGCTCAGTGTATACACCTTATAACGAGAGGGTTCAGTAACAACACAACGGAGGAGAACATCCGGAAAATTATATTTTAATATGCGATACAATAGAGAGATACCGGTATTTTCACCTATACGGATCCGGATTGTGCCACACTTGCTCCTATCCAGAGCTTAAGCACAGTAGCCCTATTTTATGTAACACATTTCATAGACCTGCAACAACGACATCGTGATCAAAAATTTTAAGCGGGCGTAGTGGGTTTGTAATACTTATTTTAGTGCACTTGTGACACAAGTACATCCGATTACACGAGATTCACTTGACAATGTAATTAAAAGATCCTACACACACTGACAATATTGGTGATATTTTACTTACCTTACACCATTACATAGGTTTGAGCATACCTATTTTAACTATCAAAACAGTATAACGATATGTAGAAACTCTATAAATTAATTTGCGTCCTCGAAAAAAAATCAATAGTCCAGTGCCCCTACATGGATATGAAGAACTGATTGAGCATGTTACACGAATGTAACAAATTGCAATATGTTTGTATGTGTGATTCGTTGTGCTTATGTAGACAGCTAACTATACACGAATAAACAAATAAAATGGTTTGATTAAACTCGTAATCGGGTTTGCCAGAGTGGAATCGTTATACAAATTAGAGGACCTTCTCGCTAGACTTTCATAGTGCTTGAAAGTCTTTATTTGTGATTATTTGTTTTAATTCAACAGCCACAACATTTTACTCCGTGGATGGGATAAATACAATATACATTCCCGTTTGTACAGCGTATGTCCTCTATCATAAGGAAGTCCCGCCCTCGGGTTTGTTCAGAAGTACAAGTCTCTTAACTAAAATTGTTTTCTTGAAAGTCTGATGCAGGTTACATAAGAATAATCTGTAGAAAGATAATAACTTGCCATTGTTTTTCCTAATAAAGACTAGATGGTTCAATATATCAGCAGTTCTCTCCTCTTCCCACCTTAGCCACAACAAATTGCGTGCACGAGATGGTTGTGATCTTTCTTTACATTCATTTTAATCCATCTCATTCTCAATCATCACCCATCAATCGCCATATTCATCAACATTATATAAAAAGCATTAATCATCTTCAAACATCGTCATTCACATCATCGTCAATTATTTTATTCAACTTCATCCATGCAACATCATCAACATCATCAGTCATCATTATCATCATCACCATATCATCATCACCTTCTGTCATTATCATCAACATCGTCATTCAAATCATCGTACATTTTTAGTTTCAACAATCATCAATCAACACAATCATCCTTCATCGAAAACATCATCATCACATCAACATCATCATCATCGCCAATCGCATCTTTCATCCAACATCTTAATCACTTAACTTCAGTTCATAGTTTCATTATTCATATTCAATTATTATAGATTTCAAATCATGCATACGACAAAATCATTTACTTCATCATCATCTTCTTAACGATCATCATCCCAATAACAAGCACTTAAACACAGATATGAATTTATAACCAGTACAATCATTGTTCCCGCTTATGATGATTCTACGAAGTCTCCCTTTTAGCGCTTGTAGAAACAGCTGTATTGTTCTTATCTTTGTGCTTTTAATTTTTATATGATCTTTCTAGAGGGCAGGAGACCCAGTAAGATATCCTCCCTTTTGACATCCTAATTCCACTATCTTTTTTCCAGCTTCATCTCTACCTACATATTTTAGGACTATATAATTTCAATACTTTTACTAAACTATCTGAAAGCAGTTACTCTGGTGTGATTTAGCAATTATATACTCGGTATATTTGTGTTAAAGTTTCGGTTTATTGAGAGGTATAATGGGATACTTGTGTGTTAAGTTTGGTTTTTTCTTTTTGAGTAGAGTATACTCCGTTTAATTTTGTGTTTCGTTTGATTTGGATTTGTAGAATATACTAGGATATTGGTGTTTCGTTTTTGATAGTATTAAGATTAATACTCGGAAATTTGATTTTTAAGTGTTGGTTTAATTGTAGTATTATATACTCGGATATTATTCTCGTTAAGTTTTGATGAAATTAGAGTAATTACTCAGATATTGGTCCCGTTTATGTTTTGATGATTTTGAGAAATACTCAGATATTTGTGATTAAGGTTGTGACATGATATAGAGTAATAACTCTTGATATTTGTGTTTAAGTTGTGAGGATATAGAGTACAAATCAGAGGTTTGTCGTAATTAATTTCGGTTTTTTAGGAGCACACTCAGATATTTTGTTTTAGTTGTGGCCCCTGCGATGGATTCGATAATCACGCCTCCTGAAGAGTCTGAACTGTGAGATTTTGAAAGAGAAAAAATTACAATGACAGAACTGCTGGGTCCTGTTTACTTACAGTTTCTTAAACTGTTTAGGATAAATCTTCCTATAGGCGGGAATTGTAAACATAAACGTTATAATTATAGCCTACCTGATAGTCTCAGCCGATGATCAGTTCAGTTCGGCCCATTTCGTCGGAAACTCAAGAGTCACCGCTATTTGGTTACACTCAAGGTAAAAATTGATAGTTATATATGCCGTAACCTGGGCCGATTTAATTATGACATGTGCTATATTTTTTCATCCATTAATTTATTTATAAAAACAATAAGTTTTTGATGAAATAAAGTTTAACAAATAAACATTCTAAGGCTTCAGATGACTTAAAAACAGTTATTTATAGCACAGTAATTTTATTACCTGAAAAATTGTTGTTTTTTTATGATCTTAAAATATGCTTAAATGAAAATATTACCTGCAGTAGTCATTCTTTATATTTCTAAATACATTGTAATAATGTGGTAATGTAATTGTAGACCACATTTTGGCCTATGTCTCACGTATGTAATCATTTCTCTTCCTATTGATGTATAATAAATGAATTTTTGTCTATTACTGCTCATAACAATCATTTTAAGCTAATTATTTGTATATTGTAAAAATAAAGCCTATGCATTGAACGACACTGTAATTTTCTATAAAAGTTGGGTAGTTGTTATGAACTAATTATTAAATAGCTATATTGTTTGGTGAGTATGAAAAATACCTGTCACATATAACTTAAGTTAACATTGTACATGTTTACTTTTCCTTTCAACGGTTCATTTTCTGCAAGCTACATTTGAAATAATGCAATGATAATCAGGGTGCTGACCTTTGCAGTATGCATAGGCCGCGTGGCCGTAATATGCTTTATTTCAGTTTCGGATGGAAGGAACTGAGGGTAAGAGGTATAAGTTGCTAATTTTTATTCAGTATTAACTTGTCTAACCGGATGTGAACGGGACCAGTCGATTTGTTCGGTTATACAGGTGTCCTGGTTTATAGAGGATAGATTCCTATTAACTATGTTTCACATGGAAATCAATCAGAAGACTATTTTTATTACTGCACAAACATTATTTCATAAAATGGTAGCTCATCTTAAATTCCCAGCCTACTTTTTCTTGCGTTTCTGAGGTTGTTAGGTAACGATTCATTTCTCTCGCGTGTGCTACATTCAAATGAACTCTCAGAAAGAAATGTGTATTCTTTTTATAGTTAGAAATTGACCGTGGAAAACGTATTCACAAATACAATGTACACGTAAAACCGTCGAATGAAAATTGAAAAAGTTGTCTCACTTTCTAGCATTAGTATTCGGTACAGGTTAATCCGTAGGCGCTCATGATCAGTTCCACATGTTGTGAAACTAATACATGTTGCCGGTTTGCCCAAGTTAATTTTACAAAGGTAAGGTACTGTAACATTTCTAGGACAGTATCGGTTCTAAGAGTATTCTGGTCCGGATAATTGCAGGTTTCAGGTCTTGTAAGAAATTTGCCGGGACCAAAACAATTTAATCACGGTCGGTGTGTTACAACAGGGTTCAGGTTGTCAATTATACTGATGATGTAATTCGGTTTTGAAGATCCGGGCAACACGTCCACACGTGTATACTTGTCGGGACGTGATAGTTGTGTAACTTCATAATCGATCATTGAATCACACCTTTCTCATCTTGATAAGCGCCAATCTTTCTATTCTGTCAACATGAGGAAACCTTCCTCCATGTCATAAGAGTTCGGAATTGAGACAGTTGTAATTAAATGATTGTAATCCACACTTTCGTTGAAAATGAGGCTGCTATCTCCTTCAATACCGCGTTAACAGCACGATGTGCATGCGCAGCTCCGAAATGCTACCACGTTACATATGGGGATGTATTTATTTGTGGGCTAAAAATATAAATCAAAGGCAATTACATATATTTTAATTACTTATACTTCGCATTGCTTGGAACATTTTTATCATCACAAAGTTTATAACTTTAGGCATTGAGGAAAAGTACATTATTCGTATTCCCTTTTCGTCGAGAAGGGAAATTTAGCGAAAAGATTGCGGGAATCATTTTTAATTATTCATATATTTATGAGAGCTTAGCGTTAAACGATTTTCAAACACGTGGTGCGACACTGCTAATCTAACAATGAATGCTTTATTTATAGTTATTTCTAGATATAGTAACACGGGAATCCCCTCGTCCATATATAACCGGTGTGTTATCCTTTCTCCAATTCTGGGGTAGAGATGTTATAGTCTGCTTCATATAACCCACACCTGGGATATGAATGACCCTATATTTGCAAATTACTAGCAAAAGGCTACAAAAATAATGTTATCTAGAAGACGTTTGTATTACTTCTTTGACCCTTATCAATATTAAAATGTATATTTATACTGTAAAAGTACAGGTAAAAAATCTACCTGTAAATAGGCACTATTCCAGAACAGACTATAATTGGTATGTCATTGTTCTCCAGTGTTTGTGTACTTTCTTTGATCCTCACAAAGTAGGTGAAAGGAGAACAAACCATATACCCTATTTCATGACTCCTCTACATCGGTTGGTTGGTTTTAAATACCAGCAGCCTTTAGTCGTTATTGTTATATTTGCTATCCGTTTGTTATTTCAATATTAAAGTCACAACTTTGTGTCTCGTTGTTTTATATTAACACAACAAACTTCATAGTACAATGTGTACATGTTTATTCGCCCAGATCAAAAGAACATAACTATATTTACAATGCACAGGATACAGGGCCTGGGCCCAGTTTCACGAACATTCCTAAAATTTAAGGAATCCGTTAACTTAAAATTCCATATGAATCATTACAGATTTTAAGGAAAGCTAGTTAACTTAAGATGTTTTCCTGAACTGTTATAATGCTTTTCTATGGGGTAGATTACACGTTAAAAATCCCTAAAGGAATGTTCATGAAACTGGGCCCTGGAAAATCGATTGCTATGTTACAAAATATGTAATTTAAAAAAAAGAAAATACGTAATTACTGTGAAATTTTAAACCTTGAAAAACCTCAATACCAAATAGCCTAAACCGATATTTTGTTCACTTTTTTTCATAAAAAGACAACATATGTATATCATTTTAGTTTATGCACATGATTATTTATATATATTTGTCTGTTTGTTTGCAAAGAGTTAAATTATATTTTGCTAAAGACGCTAATGCGCATATCCCAATCAACAACATGAACATTCTTCAATTAACAAAATCCACGATGGTTACCTGTCTTTTATCTTGTTGACGGATCGATCTAAACAAAACACTAATCATGTTTCATAGCAAGAATCGTTCATATGAAATCTGAGACAGATCCCAGCTGTAAATATTGACAAACTTTCACCAATATCCAAGATTACTGCCTGTCGGTTGATCAGTCCAAAAGTCCATATGCGTACCTACATGTAGGTCTCATGGATAATTTACAATGAGGTTTCCCCAAAAGGTGACTGTTGTTTATCATGTTTATCAAACTCAAGTTAGTTATTTTTCAAATTTTGAAGAAAAACGAGCTTTAGCGTGTGTCTTTCCAAAACACACTGTAAGGAAAACATTTTGTTGTTTCTGTGTAACATTTAGGTATATTTATCTGCTTACAATGAACCTCTGATACAGTTCCATCGTTGTATTATCCATGTTTATAACGATACACTATACATGTGAAATGCGATAAAGGATAATGATACTATGTATTACGCTATACTGTAAACGCACATATTTAGCGAATTCATATTTTAGCGCTGATGTGGGAAAAAAATGTTACGCATGATTTATTATCATCGTGGTCTAAGATAGGTTAAGCCAGGTCACTGCAATAGCTAGACAGAAGCAACTTACATGAAGCTTGTAATTGGTCCCAAACAAGAATAAGATACATATATTCAAAACTTTTAAATTCGCAACAGATATGACTGTTGCATGTCCAGATCACGTAACAATCGATATCGACATCTTCTGGTCTTTCATGCAAAATTCCGAATGGTTCAAAGTCAATTCTATGTAATTTATTATATCGATGGCTAACGTTATGTGTACAACTGTTTCTCTCGGCAATCAAAGATTGTTTGTTTAGAGTTCATCAGACGATATGGACAATGAATCAGCAAAGTTGGTACACATTGACATTGTTACGGTCTGCTGATGATTCGTTGGTAACCACCAGTCTATCCCCACGTACTGATATTGCTCTGGGCTTGTCGATCCCATCCTTTACTGTCAGAAGTTCTCTGATTCGAGTTCCGCACGCAGATATCTGTACCACATTCTTTGACTTTTGCCCACAGACGTACAGATTCCCGTCGTTGTCGACGTCTATTCCCATCCCACCGTCGACTACTCCGACCTCCATAACACAAGTCTGTCCACTGCTAGAGAGCTTTGTCACAATGGCATCTTTTGACGTCAAAATACTTGCATATGTGAGGTTTCTGACCGGGCAGCAGACAAGGTGGTGTTGCAACTGTTTGAAAAACTGTGAACCTTTGCAGTTTTCCCATCCATTCCAACTCTGTAAATATCTTTTGGTGTACTCACCATGAATTTCCCATCTATGAAAGATATGCCATAACATCCATGTGGTGTCTTTATAACATTTGATAGGGTCAGAGTGGATTGATGTACATTCACTACATGTATACCCACTTTAATGTTACTTACAGCTACAGCTACTTTTCTATTGTTCATTAAACACAAATCATGAGGCCAGCCACCAATATTCAGAACATCCAAACACTTTCCCTCGGACGAGAATAACTTCAGACAATCGTTTTGATGATCGCTTATCACAATATTTCTGTTCTCCATCAATACAACTCCATGAGCAGTACAATAAGTTTTATCGGTCGGAACTGTTATGTTTAATGTCTTTACTTTTGTGACGCGATTATTAGAAAGCGTGGTATGATTACTTATACGGTCAACGCCGTCAGGAAGGCTGCATGGTTGTTCCTCCACAAGGATTCGTCCGAGGGACAGCGGGCTGGATTGGTCGATTGTGGCGAGGTTTGTGTCGATATCATGTTTTATAGTGACCGACTTAGAGGAGGAAATATTGACAATCAGATCATTATACGCCGCGATCTCTGTCTGACCGCGATGGAACAGTTGTATCATCTCGATGTGATCCACTGTTTGCGCTGCTGTCCGTGACGCGTCCTTTGTGTTCTGAATAGCAGCCATTAATCTACTACACTTTTGTCTGGATATATCAACCTTAGCTTTCTCGGCTTTATACTTTGATGTAAGATCCTGCGTTAACTCGTCTTGCTTTTGGTCGAGATAAGAGATAAAGTTTTGCCGAAGATCGGAAATACTCTTTAAATCGTTTTCTTGACATTGTTGCATGGCGTCATCCTTATCGTCAAACGATTTCTTGATTAGTATCATATTATTGAAAGCCTGTCCCAGAGCATTTTCCACGTCGTCTAAATGCGAACTTTGCTGCTGCTTTTCCAAATACTCCGTGACAGTCTTTACCGTGTCGCATTGTCGGTGTTCTGTGATGATACATGCACTGCATCCGATAAATTTATGATCTTCGCAGTACCAGTCTATCTTCTCGTTGTGTGTTGAACATGTATGAACAGGTTTGTTTTGTAACACTTCATAATTTTCATCTGTGATAGAAACAATATCACAATCTTCATGGGCGAGATCATGGACGTTTTCTTTACAAACCTCACAAAACATCATGACATTTGTTCTGCAAAAGAACTTTGCTGGAGTCAACATGTTTTTCTTTCTCTTGCATGGACCACAATACGATGAAGTATCCGTCTTCTTCGTGAGCGTTGCAAATTTCTGAACGAGGTTGTTGGTCGGAAATTGCCGTGCCCAAGTCTCCTTGCTCTCAGAGGGATCGACTGGTGATGTGATCTTCCTACATACAGGACAGGGGAAGGAGGTCGCGGCCGCCATGTCACCTGATAAGTCTGTGACGATGTAGGTACCGAGACATTCCTCACAGTAGGAATGCAAACAGGGAAGAGACTTCGGCTGATGCATCTGCTCCAGACAAATAGGGCAGTCGAGTAGACGACAGAATTGTATAGAAGTGTCGTCATTGCTGTATTCCTGTAAAGGCCCACCTTCCGCCATCTTTTTTTCTGACTACTCAAAAATCTGAAAAATTGAAGTATAGTGTCTCATTAATATTTCCCTCTAACATTTGTTTCATTTACATGTACATTGTTTATCAATCAAAATTCAACAACATCATGTTAATTCTAATCTACATAATTCTGGGATATCTTTTGTTCTAAAAATTGCGTATTTTCTTTTTCATTGTCATTATCCACATATTTGATCAAGTATTTCTATATTGTACAATGTGTTGTAGTTCTTGTGTAATAGCTATCTTTCATAAATTTTATGAATTTGAAAAGAAAGTATAGCAAAGATATGAAAGTAATTAAAAGATGCCATAATCTCTTTCACAGAAATTTATTATATGTGGTAACTGGATATGACGCATTATCTGAACAACTATACAGACAAAAATATCATTTTTTTTTATAAAATGTATTAATAAAACACCACTTATAACTTAAAGATGCTCCACCACCGACAGAGCATAAATGATATTCATCATTTGAACAATAATTGGTGTTTAATCGTGTATATATTTATGTCTAGTTAACAAAAAAAAATATAAAATAATTTATTTTGCCTTTGGTGCATGCGTAATCAGTACTTTATTCCATATAGGATATAGTGCAACGGAATTTTTTCGGGATTTTTTCACATTTTTAACTTGAAGCTCAAACTTTTCAAAGGTGGTTATAGTGTAAAGTAAGTAACTTTTGTACCTGAAGAAAAATACTCAATCGTCTGCTCCTGTTTTTGATAGTGAAAAAAAATACCATTTGTCAGCGGTGGAGCATCATTAAGAAAAAAATCATGATTATGCATCACCGAGTTGTCTCCTAGTGCTACTTGAAAAAATCGTTTCTTCCTAGTACAGTGAAATTACTTTGAAATTTATTTCAACATCGTTTGTATGGAATTCCCCTGGTTTGGTTTACATCACAGGGGCCCAACTCAATGAAAATTGATGTTGTCATTCATTTTTGTATTTGACTGTCATGTGATTTTTTTTTTTTTTTTTTTTCAAAAAATACGAGATTTGAAAAATTATTAAAAAAATCGGGATATTTACTACAAAACAAAGAAAGGGACTACAGTCGCCATATTGGATTGTTTACCCCCACCTCGATTAAAGTTCATTTTTTCACAACAGTATACCTTTTTTCCTAGAGTCATAGTCACGTATCAGTCCTCCGATAATCCATAATCACATACATACCATGCAAAAGCATATAACGATGTCTATATAGTAAAACGCAATATTTTATCCAAAATTACAGGCGCTTTCTGACTTGTGACATCGAAAGCAACGTTCTAGTGAAGAGCGATTAGAGTGACTTCCCCTGAAGTGTAATTCAATGGGTTTTATCAGAGATATTCCGATACGTTTGTTTTCGCGGAAAATTTGAGTATTAAAAACGTATCGGAATACCTCTGACTAAACCCATTGAATGACATTGCTAGTAATATTGAATGTGATATGCTGAACACAGTACTAGTCGAGATTAAGACCTTCATATTACAAATCGAAAGCGAAAGTAGATCTATGTTCTGCGAAAGAACGGTACCATAAGTAAAGGGAAGTAAATCATATTTAGATTACTAATCATGGAGGGTATCTGCGAGCATATGTGACCCAGATTTAGTAACCAAACTTTTTTTTATGAATTGTATATTTAGGATATCATATGGTTTATAAAAAATGTAGTGTACACATTTTACTTGCTTCACTTTATAGCTTTTTAATTTTTACATTATCAATTGTAATAATTAACAATAAATGGAAACGGATTAATATAGGTCTTATATCATAAAACTCGTTCCGAAATCCAACTCTATATTAATCCGTTTCCATTTATTTAAGGAATTATTTTTTATTTTTTGTTGTTTACTGGTGTGTAAACTGCATTTTTTGTACAGATATTTTAAATGACGCGCGTCAGCGCGTCATGTTGAAATATCTGTACAAAAAATGCAGTTTACACACCAGTAAACAACAAAAAATTAAAAACATTCCTTATATTTACATTTCGACCGACCATTTCATTTAGATTTAGTGTCCCGGTGAATAAAAAACTTCGTTTTTTCAACGTTATACGATTGATGGAACAGCTGAGTAATTGATGGAATCGCGAAACAGCTGGCTCCAATTTGGCGGGAAAATGTGTCAAGTTCCGGGAGTAAATACAATATAGTTCCACAATAATTTTAGCGTTTTTAATCCATTTATTCCATATGTTTTTCATTTTTTTTATGTTTTTTTAATATTAACACAATGCTTTCTATTGCATTCAAACTGATGTTGATATCGAACCTTTGTCATGGCATATATATTTGGCCTAACCGGATGCGCATTCACATAAGGGCGGAAGTCAGTGTTTCGGTTTGTGTTTCTTGTGCAGCAGCCCCTCTGCGTTTACGCAAGTGTAAACGATTGCTCGGTTAGTAAAGTTATATAGGAAGGTGAAAACGGAAATGTAAATATTATTAATTATTGCAATTGATAATGTTGAAATTCAAAAGCTATATAGTGAAGCAAGTAAAATGTGTCAGCTACATTTTTATAACCATATGATATCCTAAATATACAATTCATAAAAAGTTTGGTTACTAAATCTTGGTCACATGTACTCGTCGATACTACCATGGTTAGTAATTTTAAATAGGATTTACTTCCCTTTACTTATGGTAATGCCGGTCTTTCGCAGAACATAGATCTACTTTCGCTTTCAATTTGTAAAGTACACGATCGAGATTAAGACCTTCATATCAGCATATCACATTTGATATTACTAGATACAGAGGTTTATTATCACACGTTAAATATTATCTATATAGAAAGTAGGTATATCATCAGACAATCTAACTAAAACAATTATAACGGGACTACTTCAGTGTACGCCTCTTACAAGTGTATTCTCGACGCCTTCCGGTTTTCTTATTTTAACAGATGACATTTGTTTACACATGTCGTGTTGCTTACATTAGTCTTCCGAATGATCCTTACATATATCCACATTATTGATAGTATGTCAGTATCTGACAATCTTTTGGTAACAACTTACCGAAAATATCGAAGTACGTTGGCTAGGTGTATTCACCTCGTTGCTAGTGTATACACCTTATAAGAGAGGGTCCAGACAACGGAGAGAGAACATCCGGAAAATATATTTTAATATGATACAAAGTAGAGATACCGGTAATTTCACCTAACGGATCCGGATTTGCCACACTTGTCCTACAGAGTTAAACAGTAGCCCTATATTATGTAACACATTTCATGACCTGCAAACGCATGTGATCAAATTTCAGGGGCGTAGCTGGGTTTGTATACTTATTTTAGGCACTTGTGACAAAGACCGCGGATACACTGATTCACTTGACAGTGAACTTAAAGATCATCCACCACTGACAAATGGTATTTTTTACTTACTTTACACCATTACAAAGTTTGAGCTCCTATTTTACTTCCAATCAAGATAAAGATATTAGAAAATAATTAATTGCGTCCCGAAAAAAATCTATGCCCCTATGCCCTATATGGATAAAGTACTGATTGCGCATGTACACAATGTACCAAATGCAAAATATTTGTATGTGTATTATTGTGCTAATTAGACGCATAAATACACGATTAAATAAATAAAAAAGTTTGTAAATTGTAAACGGGTTAGCAGTGGAATCGTTTTACAAAATTAAGGACACTTCCTACTTCATATCTGAAGTCTTTATTTGTATTATTTGTATTAATTCAACAGGCACAAACTTTTTTCCAGATGACTGGACCAAATAAATATCCCGTTTGTACAGTGTATGTCGCTATCTAGGGAAGTCCCGCCCTGGTTTTTGTTCAGGAATACAAGTCTCTTCAATAAAATTTCTAGAAAATCGATGCAGGTCTGAAAGAAATACACTGTAAAAGATATTAACTTGCATTGTTTTCCAATAAACTAATGGATCAATATGTCAGAGTTATCTCCCTTCCAACATAACTGAATGATATAGCCAACACCTTCATTCATCATCATCATCATTATCATGTTTCATTGAATATCATAATAATCATCGTACTCATCATTATGTTCATCATCATTATTGTTATCTTCCTTCATTCAAGATCATCATCGTCATCATTATCATCATCGTCATCATCACCATCACCACCATCATCATCATCAACAACATCGTCATTCGTATCATCTTCATTATTATATTCAACATCATCATCATCATCATCATCAAAACAGTTTGAACATAGATATGTATATATATTTACATTCTGAGTGTTCCGTCACTATATGAATCAACCAACTGACAAAAACAAACATTTGCTTATGAAAACACTATGAATACAACGATTCTCGTACATCCATCAGCTGATTTCAAACAATGCGCCAGTTTCATATCAATAAAAAATTGTCCCCCGCAATATCTTAACGTATAATATCTAGTGTGTTATTTCTTGATATAGAATTAACTAAGGTTTACTGTAATAAGTCAATCAAATCTTATTTTAACTATACTTTTTTATCGTTTGCCATTTGCAAAAAAAAAGTCGACCGGAAGGCGGAAGCTTGAAAACGCGACGTTGTGAAACGACGTCGTCATCCAGCTGTTCCATTAATCTCTTTTTTCGTCGTATATGGGTGTCATAATTTTAAATATAATATAAAAAACCTTTCAATATTTTTTTATTTTCATAAATTATTCTAATGTTAATATATGGATTGAATGTATTTTTCTATTTTCTATAGCGGCTATGACTAGCAGAAGCTATCTATATATATCTACATATCTTCCGAGGAGCGCTAACGCGCTCCACGGGATATGTAGATAGCTTCTGCTATTCATAGCCGCTATGAAAATTTGAAAAAATACACTCAATCCCTGTATAACCAGTACAATAATGTTATGTCATTATGATCGAATCACTTAGGGCATGCTAGTAAACACGTGTCTTAGATATTCAGAGTATACTCAGATATTCAGAGTACACTCAGATATTCAGAGTACAATCAGATATTCAGAGTACACTCAGATATTCAGAGTATACTCAGATATTCAGAGTATACTCAGATATTCAGAGTATACTCAGATATTCAGAGTACACTCAGATATTCAGAGAACACTTATATATTCAGAGTACACTCAAATATTTTGATTACACTAAGATATTTAGAGTATACTCAGATATTCAGAGTATACTCAGATATTCAGAGTATACTCAGATATTCAGAGTACAATCAGATATTCAGGGTATACTCAGATATTCAGAGTACACTTATATATTCAGAGTACACTCAGATATTTAAAGTATACTCAGATATTCAAAGTATACTCAGATATTCAAAGTATACTCAGATATTCAGAGTATACTCAGATATTCAGAGTACAATCAGATATTCAGGGTATACTCAGATATTCAGAGTACACTCAGATATTTAGAGTATACTCAGATATTTAGAGTATACTCAGATATTATTCAGAGTACACTCATATATTCAGAGAACACTTATATATTCAGAGTACACTCATATATTCAGAGTACAATCAGATATTTTGATTACAATAAGAGATATTCAGACTTTACTCAGATATTCAGGATATAGTCAGTAGCTGTCTGGTTTACTCTGCTGACAATGACATAGGCTGTTTTAAGATCAAAATCACTGTCAATATAAGCTGACTGAACACTGGCTAAATTGTAGTATACTTGACTATCGTTTCCCTAATCACGTGAAATGATAGGAGGTCACCCACCTGTCTATAAACATTCTAGAGGTACTCCGGGTTTCTGTACAAACCATGCAAATAGTCGCTGGCTTCCGAGCGAAAACTTGGTAATAGATGTTTTATCTTAACATGTAGACTAAATATAATAGACTAATGTATACAAATTAACTTCAGGTGTTTATTGTATAATTTACACAAACTAAGATATCGGTGTCTTAATAATTTTAAAAGTATCACTTTTGGAATTCGAGACATTATCTTTCTCCGGAGTGCTGATTTATAGTTCGACGAACAAGTTTTTGAAGGTTATGAAAAATTCCAAACTTTCAAACTTTTTAAAAAATACACTTGTTGACAGAGACGCTGAAGGAACATAAATATGTACACGTAATTCCAGTTTTTTTTTTTTTTTTTGTTTTTTTTTTGGGGGGGGGGAGGATGGGGAGGTGCTCGAGGGAGAGGTTAATAAATTATAACCATGTTTGAACCCACTAAACTGATAGTTGTTAGTAAAATAAATCCGCAATGTTGAAAAAAAAGTTCAAATGCGAAATGTTTATTGTCATACCTTTATTATGTGACAATACATTGATAAGGGCATTACAGCCGCAGACTCCCATCAGCAAACTTCTATTTGTAGTGAAGCAAAGTCGTGCATGGCCTGCTCTTGGATAGGTGATCGTTCCGTTGGTCGAGCTCCGGACTTGGCACGTAACCTTTATTTGGTGGAAGCGGTGAGATTCTGAAGAGGCTGGTGATTTTGAAAGTGAAAAAATGCAATCACAGAACGTCTGCTGGGTATATTTTCATATATTTTCTAAACTGCAGGATATACTATAATTGCTGATAATGGAATGTACATAAAATTTGTCAACTATCTGTTATTTATACCTATATTCAGTGTTGCTTTAGTTCGACAACGTCCTGTAATAACCTTTTTGTATTAATAAGAAAAGCTGTATTTCAACTACAAATAAAGCAATGAGTAACGGATTTTTATACATTAAAACAATTTCAACAAGCACATGTAAAAAAACATGTAATTGTAGTTGATGAAATGGTGTACTTTGCCCAGTTATCGGTGCGTGAAGGCATGCAATGGTCGCATGGCCGTAATATGCTGCATTTCAGTATTACGGATGAAACAAAGCAGGATGAAAGATTTATTTTCTATACTTCAGAAATCAAAAACTGATATTTTCAGTAATGACATTAAATGAAATAAAACTATGATTCTTAAATAAAAGATAATAGTGGTTTTTTGGGTTTTTTTTTCATAATTACTTCAAAACAATTTTGTTTTACTAGCATGCAAAACTGTACATAATAGTAATGGTTTTTAATATCTGAAGCATAGCAAATTAACAACTTACCCGTTACCATGTTCCCATCCGTCCGTGTTTTTATTTTGGACCCGGTATCTCTGAAGGAAAACATATTGCGGCCACTCGACCGTCTACTGATAACTAGGGAAAGGTCAACACCTTTTACCAAATGCAATTATTTTTAAATACACTTGTTGACAGTGACCTTGAGGGAACATAAATATGTACACGTAATTCCAGTATGATTTTTAATGTACTAAAAACTGTTACTCATTGCTCTTTTGCTTCTAAATTTGGTTACTCTTCAAAATACAAAAAAAAAGGTTTCTGATAACAGCTTTTGTACAAAACCAAGAAGATATTAACTTGCATTGTTTTCCAATAAACTAATGGATCAATATGTCAGAGTTATCTCCCTTCCAACATAACTGAATGATATAGCCAACACCTTCATTCATCATCATCATCATTATCATGTTTCATTGAATATCATAATAATCATCGTACTCATCATTATGTTCATCATCATTATTGTTATCTTCCTTCATTCAAGATCATCATCGTCATCATTATCATCATCGTCATCATCACCATCACCACCATCATCATCATCAACAACATCGTCATTCGTATCATCTTCATTATTATATTCAACATCATCATCATCATCATCATCAAAACAGTTTGAACATAGATATGTATATATATTTACATTCTGAGTGTTCCGTCACTATATGAATCAACCAACTGACGAAAACAAACATTTGCTTATGAAAACACTATGAATACACTATGAATAGAACGATTCTCGTACATCCATCAGCTGATTTCAAACAATGCGCCAGTTTCATATCAATAAAAAATAGTCCCCCGCAATATTTTAACGTATAATATCTAGTGTGTTATTTCTTGATATAGAATTAACTAAGGTTTACTGTAATAAGTCAATCAAATCTTATTTTAACTATACTTTTTTATCGTTTGTCATTTGCAAAAAAAAAGTCGACCGGAAGGCGGAAGCTTGAAAACGCGACGTTGTGAAACGACGTCGTCATCCAGCTGTTCCATTAATCTCTTTTTTCGTCGTATATGGGTGTCATAATTTTAAATATAATATAAAAAACCTTTCAATATTTTTTTTATTTTCATAAATTATTCTAATGTTAATATATGGATTGAATGTATTTTTCTATTTTCTATAGCGGCTATGACTAGCAGAAGCTATCTATATATATCTACATATCTTCCGAGGAGCGCTAACGCGCTCCACGGGATATGTAGATAGCTTCTGCTATTCATAGCCGCTATGAAAATTTGAAATACATTCAATCCCTGTATAACCAGTACAATAATGTTATGCCATTATGATCGAATCACATAGGGCATGCTACTAAACACGTGTCTCGTTTAATCTTAGATATTCAGAGTATACTCAGATATTCAGAGTACACTCAGATATTCAGAGTACAATCAGATATTCAGACTACACTCAGATATTTAGAGTATACTCAGATATTCAGAGTATACTCAGATATTCAGAGTACACTCAGATATTCAGAGTACACTCATATATTTTGATTACACTAAGATATTTAGAGTATACTCAGATATTCAGAGTACACTCAGATATTCAGAGTACACTCAGATATTCAGAGTATACTCAGATATTTAAAGTATACTCAGATATTCAAAGTATACTCAGATATTCAGAGTATACTCAAATATTCAGAGTACAATCAGATATTCAGGGTATACTCAGATATTTAGAGTATACTCAGATATTTAGAGTATACTCAGATATTCAGAGTACACTCATATATTCAGAGAACACTTATATATTCAGAGTACACTCATATATTTTGATTACACTAAGATATTCAGAGTATACTCAGATATTCAGAGTATACTCAGATATTCAGAGTACAATCAGATATTCAGGGTATACTCAGATATTCAGAGTACACTCAGATATTTAGAGTATACTCAGATATTTAGAGTATACTCAGATATTCAGAGTACACTCATATATTCAGAGAACACTTATATATTCAGAGTACACTCATATATTCAGAGTACAATCAGATATTTTGATTACAATAAGATATTCAGACTTTACTCAGTTATTCAGGATATAGTCAGTAGCTGTCTGGTTTACTCTGCTGACAATGACATAGGCTGTTTTAAGATCAAAATCACTGTCAATATAAGCTGACTGAACACTGGCTAAATTGTAGTATACTTGACTTTATCGTTTCCCTAATGACGTGAAATGATAGGAGGTCACCCACCTGCCTATAAACATTCTAGAGGTACTTCGGGTTTCTGTACAAACCATGCAAATAGTCGCTGGCTTTCGAGCGAAAACTTGGTAATAGATGTTTTATCTTAACATGTAGACTAAATATAATAGACTAATGTATACCAATTAACTTCAGGTGTTTATTGTATAATTTACACAAACTAAGATATCGGTGTCTTAATAATTTTAAAAGTATCACTTTTGGAATTCGAGACATTATCTTTCTCCGGAGTGCTGATTTATAGTTCGACGAACAAGTTTTTGAAGGTTATGAAAAATTCCAAACTTTCAAACTTTTTAAAATACACTTGTTGACAGAGACGCTGAAGGAACATAAATATGTACACGTAATTCCAGTTTTTTTTTTTTTTTGGGGGGGGGGAGGATGGGGAGGAGCTCGAGGGAGAGGTTAATAAATTATAACCATGTTTGAACCCACTAAACTGATAGTTGTTAGTAAAATAAATCCGCAATGTTGAAAAAAAAGTTCAAATGCGGAATGTTTATTGTCATACCTTTATTATGTGACAATACATTGATAAGGACATTACAGCCGCAGACTCCATCAGCAAACTTCTATTTGTAGTGAAGCAAAGTCGTGCATGGCCTGCTCTTGGATAGGTGATCGTTCCGTTGGGTCGAGCTCCGGACTTGGCACGTAACCTTTATTTGGTGGAAGCGGTGGGATTCTGAAGAGGCTGGTGATTTTGAAAGTGAAAAATGCAATCACAGAACGTCTGCTGGGTATATTTTCATATATTTTCTAAACTGCAGGATATACTATAATTGCTGATAATGGAATGTACATAAAATGTGTCACCTATCTGTTATTTGTACCTATATTCAGTGTTGCTTTAGTTCGACAACGTCCTGTAATAACCTTTTTGTATTAATAAGAAAAGCTGTATTTCAACTACAAATAAAGCAATGAGTAACGGATTTTTATACATTAAAACAATTTCAACAAGCACATGTAAAAAAAAACATGTAATTGTAGTTGATGAAATGGTGTACTTTGCCCAGTTATCGGTGCGTGAAGGAATGCAATGGTCGCATGGCCGTAATATGCTGCATTTCAGTATTACGGATGGAAGAAAGCAGGATGAAAGATTTATTTTCTATACTTCAGAAATCAAAAACTGATATTTTCAGTAATGACATTAAATGAAATAAAACTATGATTCTTAAATAAAAGATAATAGTGTGTTTTGGGGGTTTTTTTTTTCATAATTACTTCAAAACAATTTTGTTTACTAGCATGCAAAACTGTACATAATAGTAATGGTTTTTAATATCTGAAGCATAGAAAATTAACAACTTACCTGTTACCATGTTTCCATCGTTCGTGTTTTTATTTTGGACCCGATATCTCTGAAGGAAAATATATAGCGGCCACTCGACCGTCTACATAAATATGTACACGTAATTCCAGTTTGATTTTTAATGTACTTAAAACTGTTACTCATTGCTCTTTTGCATTCTAAATTTGGTTACTCTTCAAAATACAAAAAACAAGTTTCTGATAACAGCTTTTGTACCAAACCAACTTGACGACTGAACGTACAAAACACACTTTCTCATTACATTTTATGTGCAAAGAGAAATCTGGGTATTATCGCCATCCGCTATAGCCCATCGTCATATACATATATTCATTTTCGTGTTTTCTTTTTATCGAAATCTTAACAGCTTGTTAATCAAGCTTGTTAGCCAAGGGTATTCAATACGATATATAATCCAATTCGGTTTTGCCAGACCCTACATAATAATACATGTTTATGTGTATATTTGTACATACAGTACACCATATGAGGATTTAATTGGAAAATAACAAAATCACAAATGTAATATTTCTTATCATATCATGATAAAATTTTACCTGTTGAGCAATAGTTGTACAACTTCATACTGATGATGGTGTGCGTCTTGATAAGCGCGCATGTTTCTATTTTGTCACCATGCATGAGGAACCCTTCATGAGACAGTTGTAATTACTGTTTCTGTTCCATCATCTTCGATACTGAGATGGACTATATCATAGTAAAACAGGAGGCAACAGACCAGAACAAGTAATTTAGTCATATGATGCACATCAAAAGAGCCAAAATGACGGTATACTGCACGTAGTTGGCTGTGTGGCTTTGAAGTTGGGCGTTGCTCTCTCTGTAGTCTTCAAAGGATTTTTTCACTGGTGTGTGATTGGTTCAGATTTTTGTCTACTGAGCTGCCTTCAGTTTTACTATGAAATAGTCCAGGTGTGTAGAGATCGTAAGTGATGGTGTTTCACACTTTCGTTGAAAATCAGCCACTGCTATCTCCTTCCTTACTGCTTTAACAGCTCCGAATGTTACCACGTTACATATGGGGATGTATTTATTTGTGGGTTAAAAATAAATCAAAGGAAATTTTATATATTTATTATTTATATATATATTTTTATTTACTGATACATTTGATATCATCACAAAAGTATGCGGGAATCATTTTTAATTATATATATTTTCATGATTACAACAGTGAACAGCCCTATGAGAGCTTAGCGTTAAACGTTTTCAAACACGTGATGCGACACTGCTAATCTAACAATGAATGCTTTATTTATAGTTATTTCTAGATATAGTAACACGGGAATCCCCTCGTCCATATATAACCGGTGTGTTATCCTTTCTCCAATCTTGGGGTAGATATGTTATAGTCTGCTTCATATAACCCACACCTGGGATATGAATGACCCTATATTTGCAAATTACTAGCAAAAGGCTACAAAAATAATGTTATCTAGAAGACGTTTGTATTACTTCTTTGACCCTTATCAATATCAAAATGTATATTTATACTGTAAAAGTACAGGTAAAAATCTACCTGTAAATAGGCACTATTCCAGAACAGACTATAATTGGTATGTCATTGTTCTCCAGTGTTTGTATACTTTCTTTGATCCTCACAAAGTGGGTGAAAGGAGAACAAACCATACACTCCTCTACATCGGGTGGTTGGCTTTTAATACCAGCAGCCTTTAGGCGTTATTGTTATATTTGCTATTCGTTCGTTATTACAATATTAAAGTCACAACTGTTGTATCGCGTTATTTTATATTAACACAACACACTTCATAGTACAATGTGTACATGTTTATTCGCCCAGATCAAAAGAACATAACTATATTTACAATGCACAGGATACAGGGCCTGGGCCCAGTTTCACGAACATTCCTAAAATTTAAGGAATCCGTTAACTTAAAATTCCATATGAATCATTACAGATTTTAAGTAAGGCTCCTTAACTTAAGATGTTTTCCTGAACTGTTGTAATGCTTATCTATGGGGGAGATTACACGTTAAGGAATCCCTAAAGGAATGTTCATGAAACTGGGCCCTGGAAAATCGATTGCTATGTTACAAAATATATAATTTAAAAAAGAAAATACGTAATTACTATGAAATTTTAAACCTTGAAAAATCTCAATACCAAATAGCCTAAACCGATTTTTTGTTCACTTTTTTCATAAAAAAGACAGCATATGTATATCGTTTTAGTTCATGCACATGACTGTTTGTTTGATTGTTTGCAAAGATTTTAATCACATTTTGCTAAAGACACTTAACGCAATGTCCCACTCAATAGCATTAAACTGATAGCGATAACAATCTGCAACTAACAAAATCCAGGATGGTTACCTGTCTTCCATCTTGTTGACGGATCGGTCCTAAACAAAGCACTGATCATACTATATAACAGGAATCATACATATGATATATGAGACAGATCCCAACTAAATATATTGACAAATTGCAGTAACAAACTTTCACCAAATTCCAAGATGACTGCCTGTTGGTCATCTGGTAGACGGATCAAGCCAAAAAGCAATATGCGTACCTACATACATGTATATGGCCCAAGGATAATCTACATAGAGGTTTCACAAATGACTGTTGTTTATCATGTAAATCAAACTCTTGTTAGTTAATTTTCACAAGATTTAGTGTGTCATTCAAAAACACTTTAAAGACAAAAAAATTCTTTGTTTCTATGAAATATTTAGGTATACTTATCTGCTTAAAATAAACCTCTGATGCAATTCCATCATTGTATTATACATGTTTATAACAAGACACTATACATATGAGGTATGATATAAGATAATGATACTATGCATTTTAAGGAATTCATATTTTTGCGCTGATATGAAAAAATGTAAATCATGATTCATTATAATTATGGTCTAACATAGGTATAGGTCACTGCAATAGCTAGTCTGAAATAATATACAGGATGCTTGTAATAAGTTCCAATCAAGAACAATATACATATATTCAAAACTTTCAAATTCGCAACAGGTATGACTGTTTCATGTCCAGATCACGTAACAATCGATATCAACATATTCTGGTCTTTCATGCCAAATTCCGAGTGGTTCGAAGTCGATTCTATGTAATCTATTTTATCGCTGGGGTAACAGTATATGTACAATTACTCCTCTCGGCAATCATTTAATAGCGTTGAATCATCATGAAGAGTGTTTGGTTAGATTTCATCAGACGATATGAATAATAAATCAGCAAAGTTGGTACATGTGTACATTATTGCGGTCTTTTAATGATTCGTTTGTTACTACCAGTCTATCCCCACGTACTGATATTGCTCTGCGCTTGTCGATCCCATCCTCTACTGTCAGAAGTTCTCTGATTCGAGTTCCGCACGCAGATATCTGTACCACGTTCGTTTGACTTTAGCCCACAGACGTACAGATTCCCGTCGCGATCGACGTCTATTCCCATCCCACCGTCGACTACTCCGACCTCCATAACACAAGTCTGTCCACTGCTAGAGAGCTTTGTCACAACGGCATCTTTTGACGTCAAAATGCTTGCAAATGTGAGGTTTCTGATCGGGCAGGAGACAAGGTGGTGGCATTCGTTTGCTAAACTGTGAATCTTTTCAGCAGTCCCATCCATTCCAACTCTGTAAATATCGTTTGGTGAACTCACCATGAATTTTCCATTAATGGAAGATATGCCATAACATGCATGTGTGGTGTCTTTATAACATGTGATAGGGTCAGAGTGGATTGGTGTACATTCACTACATGTATACCCACCTTGAGTGTAAGTTACAGCTACAGCTACCTTTCTATCATTCACTAAACACAAATCATGAGGGTAGCCACCAATGTTCAGAACATCCATACACTTTCCCTCGGACGAGAATAATTTCAGACAATCGTTTTCATAGTCACTTATCACAATATTTCTGTTCTGCATCAACAGAACTCCTTGAGCAGTACAATTAATATCCGTATCAGTCGGAACATTTATTAACAGTGTCCTTACTTTCGTGACGCGATTATTGGAGAGCGTGGTATGATTTCTTATACGGTCAACGCCGTCAGGAAGGCTGCATGGTTGTTCCTCCACAAGGATTCGTCCGAGGGACAGCGGGCTGGATTGGTCGATTGTGGCGAGGTTTGTGTCGATATCATGTTTCATAGAGAGTGACGTAGAAGAGGAAATGTCGTCAATCAGATCATTATACGCCCCGATCTCTGTCTGACCCCGATGGAACAGTTGTATCATCTCGATGTGATCCACTCTTTGAGCTGCTGTCGTTGACGCGGTCTTTGTATGCTGCATGGCAGCCATCAATCTACTACACTTTTGTCTGAAGACATCAACCTTAGCTTTCTCGGCTTTATACTTTGATATCAGTTCCTGCGTTAACTCGTCTTGCTTTTGGTCAGATAAAAGATGATTTTTTGCCGAATATCGGAAACACTCTTTAAATCATTTTCTTGACATTGTTGCATGGCGTCATCCTTATCATCAAACGATTTCTTCATTAGTGTCATATTATTGAAAGCCTGTCCCAGGGCATTTTCTACGTCGTCAAAATGCGAACTGTTCCGCTGCTTTTCAAAATACTCTGTGACAGTCTTTACCGTTTCGCACTTTCGGTGTTCTGTGATGATACATGTGCTGCATCCGATAAATTTATGATCTTCGCAGTACCAGTCCATCTTCTCGTTGTGTCTTGAACATGTATGAACAGGTTTGTTTTGTAACACTTCATAATTTCCTTCTGTGATAGAAACAATGTCGCAATTTTCATGGACGAGATCATGGAAGTTTTCTTTACAAACCTCACAAAACAGCACGCTAGTTGTTCTGCAAAAGAACTTTGCTGGAGTCAACATGTTTTTTTTTCTCTTGCATGGACCACAATACGATGAAGTATCCGTCTTCTTCGTGAGCGTTGCAAATTTCTGAACGAGGTTGTTGGTCGGAAATTGCCGTGCCCAGTCTCCTTGCTCTCAGAGGGATCGACTGGTGATGTGATCTTCCTACATACAGGACAGGGGAAGGAGGTCGCAACCGCCATCTCACCTGATAAGTCTGTGACGATGTAGGTACCGAGACAGTCCTCACACAGAAGGAATGTAAACAGGGAAGCGACTTCGGCTGATGTATCTGCTCCAGACAAATAGGGCAGTCGAGTAGACGACAGGGCGGAACAGAAGAGTCGCCATTGCTGTATTCCTGTAAAAGCCCACCTTCTGCCATCTTTATTCTGACTATTAAAAAATCTAAAAAAATTGAAGTATAGTGTCGCATATTAATATTTTCCCTCGTACATTTGTTTCATTTACATGTTTATTATTCATCTTTCAAAATTTAACAACATCACGTTGATTTTAATCTGCATTAATATCAAGTTAAATGGGAACATTAATTCTGGGATAAATTTTGTTAAAAAAATTCCGTATTTTCTTTTTCATTGTCATTATCCACACATTTCAAGTTTTCCTATGTTGTACAATGTATTGTAGTCCTTGTATAATAGCTATCTTTCAAAAATTCATGATTTTTTTTATCATTTTGTCCAAGTATACTTACAGTATATATACGTACTTTGTATATTAGACATTGTCAATATCCGTAAACATTATGTATCTTCGACTTCAAACAAAAAACGAAAAAAATATATATTCACCATAATATATATGTTGAGTATAAAGTGTGAAAGTATATGTAAATTATAATTAGTAATTATCAGTTTGAAAGAGATGAGCAAAAATTGATAAGAGTGGCCTCCTGTGTGAGGCTATGTTCTGATAGGGATGACCCCAGGGAATCCAACCCTGGCAGCTCTCCAAAATTATGTGGTATTCTTAATTATTGATATAAATATTATTTCATTCATCCATCTACATTACAATTCATATTGGATTCGGAAACGAGTTTTATAATAGGCCATGGGCTAGGAGGGTCCCATATTCACCCCCCACCTCCCAAACCTCCGAACCAATATTTTTCTGAACCCTTATGATTTTTCAGCATATTTTTTCATTCTTGACGCAGCAAAAATGTTTCCCAACAACAAATTATTACTGGTAATCAGTTATTTAAACTCCTATCAATCAGTAAAAACAACACAAAAATATATAGAAATGCAAAAAAGAATTATTGTTATACCCTCAATTTTGTAGATTAGCAGCCTCTCAAAAATAATTATTACAGCACAACACCTACTGATAGCGTAACAAATGTAACCTGAGCTAAGCCTGTGTTTCCGTTAATATCATTAACAGTTTCCAAAACGTTTGTGTCTTTGACAACGAGCAGATTCATTTTTTTATTTCCTATGCATAGCATAAGCAAAATGTCAGATGGTTACTACAATGTCACTAATATGTCTTTCACTGGTTCTCAATGATAACCATTATCATTGTGCGTGCTTTCTCGCCTCACTGCACTATCCACTGAAGAGACTCGGCATATCTGGTAGCTGGTACATGCAGTCCGAATCAGAGTAATCGAGATATCAGTATCCAATTCGTCGAAAGTCAGAGCGTCGTCTTCGATGTCGATGAGCTGATGTGACACTACATTACCAGTGTTGTTCTAGCCTGTCATCTTTTTTGACCCATCCATGGCCAGAGTTCATATCAGGAACAACAGGTTCAGGGATGTGGGATCTCTTTCAGATTCTAACATATCGTACGTATATGCTGTTTCAGACTTCTCCGGCATAATGGAAATTACACCAGATCCACATTCTTCCAATGGTGGAATTGGTTCTCCTTAGCACATAGCTCCATAATTCGTATGAAGTACTATTCATCAATCTTGTGGACCCTCGTGCAACCATAAATGGCACAGGTGATATCATCGAGGTCATTAATGAGGCCATAAATGTTAAATGTTTTTCATTGGTCTGACTTTTCCCACTCCCTTGAAGGTGCTGATTGTGTCACATCTGGTGTATGCGTAAAGAGACCATTGAAGACTCTCCAGTAAAAAAGTTCTCTACAGTGCTTTCCAGACTTGGCAAAGAGTGAAACTTCACTGCAGACCTCATTTATGACCTCAAAGAATCCACCTGTGCCACCTATGGTCACTGAGGTTCACAAGAATGAGGAATTGTGCTTCATACGAATTAAGGAGAACCAACTCAACCCTCCGCAGAATGTGGATCTGGTGTCTTTTCCATCATGCCGGGGAAGTCTGGAACATCATATACGATATGTGAATCTAGGTGAAACTAGGTTGGAAACAGGAAGAGCTCCCACATCACTGAACCCGATGTTTCTAATGTTAACTCAGACCATGGACGTTTGACAAGTTAGAACCACGATGGTAACCCGGTAGTGTAATGTCACATCAGGTCATCGAGGTCGAAGACCACACTCTGGCGAGAAAGCACGCACAACGAAAATGATTATCATTAGGAACTAGTGAAAGAAATATGTGATACTGTAGTAACCATCTTATATTTCCTTACGTTATACACAGGAAATAAACAATGAATGTGCTCATTCTAAAAGAAAACAACATGTTTCGAACAGTGTCATGGTATTTACGGAATTTTAATTTGATACCCTATAGCTATTAGTTGGCGTTTTGCTGTAATAATTCAGTTTGAGAGGCTACTAGTCTACAATATTTCGAACATGAAAATGGATTATTTTGAAGTCACACTTAGATATTCAGCCTTTAAATTCAAATTTTGTTAAGATATAAATCGCCGATAGCCAATGTTATATTCAGGAAATTCCAAGACACCAGGAAACTGTAGTGGCAGCGGTTTGAAAAAAATAACAATCATATGCCGCATCCGGTGATGTTCTGTAAACCAAATGATGGTATAACAACAATTCTCTTTTGCATTTCTATTTATTTTTGTTGTTGTTTTAACCGATTGATCAGAGGTCATATAACTGATTACGAATAATAAATTTTTGTTGGGAAACAATTTTGCTGCGTCAAGCCAAATATGAAAAAAAATGCTGAAAAATTACCATTTTTGAGCTTAAAATCGATTTTTTTTTCATTTCCTGCGTTCAAATCACTACATATATTGGATTTTTGGTCCTGACATGTATTTGTTGTTCTATTGTGGTCATTTTGATACCTCATTTGTCTACTTTAGTTTAAAAATGTCAATGTTATGACTATTCTTCTTGATGACGTCATAACCTGGAACTTATACGATGTTAATATTGGTTTTTGTTATTTTTTTTGCTTAAACTGATTGATAAGTGGTCAAAAAACTTGTTAGAAATAATAGTTTGCTGTTGGGAAACATTTTTGCTGCGTCAACCCAAATATGAAAAATTTGCTGAAAAAATCACCATTTTTGAGCTTAAAATAAGATTTTTTCATTTCCTGCGTATCAATAAACTACATATATTGGATTTTGGGGTCCTGATTTATATTTGTTGTTCTATTGTGGTCATTTTGATACCTCATTTGTCTACTTCGGTTGAAAAATGTCAATGTAATGACTATTTTTCAATTTTTAGTGAAATTCAAGATGGCGGCCATCTTGATGACGTCATAACCGGAAGTTCGTCCCAACTTATGCCATGTTAATATTTTGATTTGTGATCAGGGGGTCATAAGGGTTCAGAAAAATATTGGTTCGGAGGTTTGGAGGGGGGTGCATGTGGGACCCTCCTAGCCCATGACCTATATATAATATAAGACCTATATCCGTTTCCATTTATTGTTAATTATTACAATTGATAATGTTGAAATTCAAAAGCTATGTAGTGAAGCAAGTAAAATGTGTACGCTAAATTTTTTGTATAACCATATGATATCCTAAATATACAATTCATAAGGTTTGGTTACTAAATCTGTTTCACATGTACTCGCTGACACTACCATGGTTAGTAATTTAAATAGGATTTACTTCCCTTTACTTATGGTAATACCGTTCTTTCGCAGAACATAGATCTACTTTCGCTTTCGATTTGTAAAGTACACAGTCGAGATTAAGACCTTCATATCAGAATATCACATTTGACATTACTAGATACAGAGGTTTATTATCACACGTTTAATATTATCTATATAGAAAGTCGGTCTATCATCAGATAATCAAACTCAATTATAACGGGACTACCTCAGTATACGCCTCCTATAGTGTTATTCTCGACGCCTTCCGGGTTTTCCTATTTCAATATTTGAAAATTGTTCTTACATGTTGTGTTGCCTACCTTAGTCTTCCGAATGATCCTTATATACATCCTTATTATTGATAGTATGTCAGTATGTGACAATCTTTTGATAACAACTTAACATCAGTAAAAAAGTCAAACATGATAAAAAAAAACTATTTCAAATGTGTACAGGGTAAAACGGAGTTTTCGTCTTATTTTTCATTTCTTTGCATATAATTACACAATAATAATTTGGTGCATTCTGATACAGTCTTGGTGGTAATTGTATGACATAAATACTGTATTAGTAGATATCAGATATACTTAAAACTTTACGTTTACTATAAATATTTCTGATGAAAAGTAACATAAAAGCCATAAGAGTTTAAACTCTACAGGATTGTTTTTCTTTAATTTAGTGATCAGACGGTATTCATGTATAATATAAATTTCATAATTATACTCAAAAACGTTGCAGCCATTTTAAAGTCAAACAACTAATTAGGAACGTTTTAGTTTACATTTTTCTTCCATCATTCATTGATTTTTTTTGATTTTTTTTCATTTTTAAATATCTGTGTTCAATGTAGGCGACGTGTAATTTCCTGTGGATCGCCAGGGGGATATGCGGTTTTTGAAATCAGATGTTGCCTTATGCGGACTACTACCGATGCGTGCTATATACGGTAACTATTACCATATTTGAAAACCATGCGTTCTGTTCGCTGTAAACTATAACAAACGCACAGAAAATAATAAGCAAGCAGCTGAAGTATACCCTCTTCTTAAGTTAACGTATTTTAAATTAGCTTATTTTATGTATCTGCAACTCATTTAATAAACTATAGTTTATTGTTAACTTTTCTGTTTTTTTCCGAGTACTCCGGCTTTCCTCCACAAACAAGTATGGCACGTGCTTACATGACCCTGTTTGTTAACAGATCAATAAACTAATAAACCCAACGTTGTTAACTTTAAATGTTATATGGAAATCAATAATATTAAATCGTGTCTGACGACGATCTTTTTGACTGTAATGGTCACGTTAAATCATTCAAAAAATAATTCTATGTATCTAAAGCAGAAAAAATAAAAACAAAGTCTTCAAATCATTAAATATTTTATTAAGAGATATGTTTTTGTAAGTAACAAGCCAGTAAGATAACTATCACAGAATTAGTTTGTGACCTAGAATTCGAGATTCCTTAATATATCCAGTCATAATGTATTGCTCCGAAAGTATAGACACACAATTCGAAGTATTTACTAAATTGTAGATGTGTTCCTTTACGAGCTTTGTGAAATACAATTAAGATAAGATATCACACTAAATATTACTAGTATGCCATAATGACATATAACATGACTTTAGTTTTTGTTTCGGATATTATTTGTTTAATGTGAAAAAGTTCAATAATTTCAACCACTAAATTCATATCAATAATAAGTTACCGTAATCCCCGTAATTAGCGTCAATCCCCCCTATAAGCGTACCTCCCTTTTTCTTGAGAAGGGTTTAAGTTGTGAAAACGTCCCCATCCCATGGAAATAAATATGTTTTACAACATATACTGCCTCTAACATCAGCAATATTTATGTATCTCATATTACATGAACTTGTGAGTCTTTTACACGACATAATAATGCATCGTCTACAACTTACATTTTGGTTACTAATTAGCGCCTCCCTTTGTTACAATTATTTAAGCGCCATGGGCGTTAATTACGGCAATTACGACTACTATTACAATTACTATTTTGGATTTATTTCAAATTTTATTACGCAACGATGATCTTATAAAACATACTCAGAGAAAGTTTTTTAATTGGCTTTAATCTTCTTAATTTAGAAAAACAGTTATGTAAATATATATCAATATAAATAAAACCATTGCTATTGATTAGCATTAGTCATTTGTCATTTTATCTACATTTAAAACCCCATTAAATCGAACCCATATAACTTTTTTTTGTTTCGAAGTATAATATCGGTTATGTATCAAATAATAATAATTTAAATTGTTTGAAATCTCAGACAGCTTGAATTATTAAAGTTAAAACTCTCTATTTCGAGTTTCGAGATCCGACTACGTATACAGTGACGTTTTAAAAATAAAATAAATGGAATGTACCTTAAACGTAACTCTTTCCAATTAAAATATTGCTAATAGCTATTTGAAAATTTAGTACAATTTATCAATTCGTTTCTGAAAAGCTCACACCATTGCTAGCCATCATAGACCTTTTCAAACATTTGTAAATTTCGAATTAGATTCAGTATATACAAGGTTTCAATTTACAAATTACTATTTTATCTAATTAAAAACGAATAACGCTGTCAGCTGAAAATCTTCAAAATATTATTCTAGCTACTCAAAGAACGGAACAAAACTGTTACGTTAGGCTGGCAATAATTTTCATAAAAACATGTTTTAAAATTTCTTAAATGAAAAATAATGTATGAATAAATCATTTCACAAAACTTTCAATAACCGTGATACCTCTATCAAGTGTAAAAAAAAACACAGGTTTAACATAAAAAAGTATATAACCTAAGGCATTGGACATAATCTACGTTCAGAATAAAAGGCATTAAGTCACATTTTACATTATTCTTATCTTAATTCATAACATCATCGATACACCAGGAGTTCCGATCACTTACCATATCATAGTAAAATTGAAGGCAGTCAAGGGGGACAAATCTAAACAATCACAGGGCTGCAAATTGAAGAGTTTGAAGACCACTTCAAAGCCACACTGTCAACCACGGTGTACCGGTATACGCCTCTTTTGATGTACATGACATCAAACGACTAAATTACCTGTTCTGTTTTGTTGCTTCCAGTTTTACTAAGAGACAGTCAGGGGTGTAGAGATCGTATGTGATCGGAACCTCTGGAGTATCGAGAATGCATACATACAAATATCTTAATATATTATAAAAAAGCTCAAAAGGACTATTCAGTCACTCTGTTAATATGACTACGAAGCAAAATATGGCATAAATGTATTGTTCTACATTTGTTATGAATCATATAGTATTTTATTGATTAATTCCACGTCATTGCTAAGGATTTTAGTTGATACCGTTGACATTCCAAATGGTATAGCAATACAATTAAGAAGGTATAATGTGCACGCTGTACCAATACCTGAGCCAATGCCACGTCCGTTAAACCAATGAATACATAACCACTGAGGAGTTGATGAATGATTGTTTTAGACCAGACAATTTATCTGATATCGTATACACTACAGTAAAGTACGTTTATCACGAACATGTGTACACGAATACATCATTATAACACATTGTAATTTTCTTTGTATATAACTAACTTTGCTTATAACGAAACAATTATGTTGTTGTCCAACAAGACACAATGTGTAATGGCGGACAGCGAGAGATTTTTAAACATTTAACACATTTTTCCGGCATATCACAGTAAAACCATTTAATCTCATGTCTATTAGAAACTAGTTTGTTTCCGATATATGTATGTTTCTCTTAGACTGAATTGTCCCTTTAAACACATCATCCACACGTATTGTAATTTGATATAACACAATATATTTAACACAAGTCGTAATACAAATTTGTCAAATAGCAAACAGACAAATCATTACAAACGATAATTACGTATCATTAAAGGGACATAACTCTGATGAATCCAAATAATAAACATAAATGAGGAAATCGCTAGGAATTCTTTCCAGTCTAGATGTAAAATATAACTAAAAAAACAAAAAAACAAAGATAAAAAAGATAATAAAAAAAAACATAGATTAATGAACTATGTATTCATCTCTGTCTTTTTATATTTCTCCAAACATTTGTGAATTTCAAATGTTTCAACTAACAAAGAAGCGATTGATCGCTAATTTCAATATTGAAACAGTTTATATAAGTACATTTTGCTGGAATATATTATTGAAAACAATAATTGTGATTGGATGCGGTATCTTTAAATATTCTAATAACATTAACACCTGAAACCTTATTGTACAAATCAGTAACTTTATATATTTATCCTTGTTGATGTCTCCCTAAGTCTGAATTTTCATCAATATACTAAAAATGTTTTAATGCACTTCTCAAACGAATTTTTCGAATTAAAATAGTAAACATCATAATTACCTCATGTTGCAGGAAAAACAACACAAATTCATCAATATGAAAATGACATCCTATCGCGATATTAGACATATTCTGAATCACTAAAATCAACAACAATAGAAATTTGGTAACCGAATGGTGCTTATGTCTAAGAATCCGTTTTTAAAATAAGAATATTAAAGAGATTTCATAATTTCGCCCTAAGTGCGATGTTTAGGAATATTTACAATACGCAAAATTGTAGGATTCTTCCAGCTAAGTACAAAAAAATTAAATATTGCTCAAAATGATAAATGAACTTATTAGGTCCTGAAGCAGTTTTCAGTATTTGTATGAGTTAGGTTTCCAATTGTACATATTAAAATCTGTCTTCTTTATATTTATCCAAACGTTTGTGAATTTTAAATGTTCAACTGATTAAGAAGCAATTCGTCGATAATTTCAATATTCCAAATGAGTCATTATCTACGTTCGAAAAAAAAAAAATAATTTACGGTAACATTGCAATTTCTATATAATATACATGCGATATATTGTTGTAGAAACATGTCTAATCTATGTAAAATCCTGTTACTATCAACAGGAAAAACTGCAATCAATATATGTTAAGATGGTTCGACACAAAAATCTTATAAAATCAATGCCATCAAATATTATATAATGAAATAAGACATAAGTATGATAAATTCAGATACAAAATATAAATCAACAAAATAACAATAAGGTAACTATCACAGAAAGTTTGCTAATAAGACATACAAAATTCATCAGTAAAATGTATAACAAGGGCCCAGAGGGCCTGTATCGCTCGCCTGTTTTTTTTAAGTAATTATCACAAAGACTCTTACAATTAGAAAAAAAAATTAGCAAAAATGACTCCGAAAATTTGTTTAATTTTGAATCAAAACCATATAATGATGCTATAGATACCATACAAATATGCTATCAATACATAGGTTCAGAGATAAAGTAATTTATATGAAAATAGTAGCCTAATTAACCTTTCTGGCCCCACGTCTAAGGCCCCCGAGGGGTCAGATCCATCATTTGTACAATTTTGAATCCTCACCCTATAAGGATGTTACCATTGCATAATGAGTGTTCTCCTATGCTTAGTTTCAGAGAAGAAGTCGTTTATATGAAAATAGCCAAATTGACCCCTTTTAACCCCGCCCCTTAGGCCCACGGGGTCAGCCCCATCATTTGTTACAGTTTTAATCCCAACCCTCAGAGGATGCTACCATTGTATTATGATTGCTACCCCATGCTTAGTTTCAGAGAAGAAGTCGTTTATATGGAAATAGCCAAATTGACCCCTTTTAACTTCACCCTTTAGGCCCCCAGGGGGGTCAGCCCCATCATTTGTACAATTTTGAATCCCCACCCTATAAGGATGCTACCATTGCATTATGGGTGTTATCCCATGCTTGGTTTCAGAGAAGAAGTCGTTTATATGGAAATAGCCAAATTGGACCCCTTTTGACCCCGCCCTCAGACCCCAAGGGGGTCAGCCCCATCATTTGTACAATTTTGATCCCCACTCTCTAAGGATGCTACCATTGCATTATGAGTGCTATCCCATGCTTAGTTTCAGAGAAGAAGTCGTTTATATGGAAATAGTCAAATTGACCCCTTTTGACCCCGCCCCTCAGGCCCCCACGGGTCGGCCCCTCATTTTGTACAAATTTTGAATCCCCACCTATAAGGATGCTACCATTGCATTATGGGTGTTATTCCCATGCTTAGTTTCAGAGAAGAAGTCGTTTATATGGAAATAGACAAATTGACCCCTTTTGGCCCCGCCCCTCAGGCATCTCGGGGGTCGGCCCTATCATTTGTACAATTTTCAGCTAGTAGCCCATAAGGATGCCACCAGTCAAATATTGTTGAAATCCGACCTGCGGTTATAGAGAAGAAGTTGATTGTTGACAGACGGACGGACGGACGGACGACGGACCAGGACGATTGTTCATTTCAGTTGTCTGGATAGATGATGCAATTTTATAAAAAAAAATAGACTACTTGTTAAGTTTCCACACATCCATCTTCCGAGAGTAAATCAAAATCGCTACATATACTCTCTATTTTTTCAGTACACATTTTAAAGATGCTCTACCGCCGACGAATGGAATTTTTGCTATATCAAAAACAGGAACAGAGTAATTATTAGTTTTCTAATTTTCAGTTACAAAAATAACTTACTTCATACCATTACCATCATTGAAAATTTTGAGCTTCTTATTTTATATACAAAAATATTTGAAATAATTAATTGCGTCCTGATTGGACTATGCCCTATTTAGAATTAAAAGTACTGATGGCGCAAATACCACAAAAATACCAAAAGCAAAATAACTTATTAACTAGTTCAAATTTGCAGTTAAATAGACAATTTTCATTTATGCTTTAAAATTTACTTTATCAGCCAAACGGACAAGTTCTTAAAGTTTTCACGTAAGAAAAAATTCACAAATAAAATAAATTAAAACATATACTTTTTATGAAAACGTACTACAAATATAAGTAAATTATGGAAATGTAGCGAGAGTAATATTGGGACCCAATGCTTGAAGTATAGCATCGATTGGTGTCACAATTCCAGCTTTATACGGATAGTCATTCAAAACACAATGTCCGATTGCCATTCCGACACATACCAATTGTCCATTGTCGTCTTGGCAAAACACTGCAGAACCAGAATCGCCTCCATCGAAAAAAAGTCCATACTCGGATAGATGCCTGTAACTAAATACTGATTTTTCATCAATACTTTATCAGAACTGCCACCAAAACCTAGTTCTTTTGCAAAGGGCCGAATGTCAGTACCGACTACATTCAATGCTCCTCTTGTCACGTCAGTTTTGCTTCCAAATTTGATCACAGTTGGTTTGGACTTTAATGCGTTTATATCACCCAGCATAAATGCGTTGTTGTATTCGGGAAGCTCGTCAAACCCTGTTGGTAAATGATTAAGATATATGTATTGTGGTTTAATTGTATACCTATATCCATACAGTTATATGTACATGTATGTTCAATCGACAAAATCTAAAACGAATAACACCATTAAGTTAGCTAACAGGACCATTTTAATGTGTCGAAATCATTGCTTTATAAAACATTGCTGGACTCGACGTTTACAAACAGACCTATTTTAAATATAGGGAAAACAATTTAAAAGTATATAATTACAGTCAGTGGTATATTGACAGTATGTCACGAGCCTCGCATATGAATATTATGATGGTCCGCATTTGTAACTGTTATTGTTTTCAGTACCGATCGAACAATCTCAATTAAATATTGCAACGTGCAAAATCAACAATGAAATAGAAACATACCTGCGGTTTTATAACTACTGTGGTGATCATTTGAGAAGTGGCCAGCAGAAGGTACTCTGGATGGATCAGTTAGCGTCACAACCGCGGCATCAATACTAATGGAGTGGTCTGGAGCGAAAACGGCCCTCTCAACAAATCCACAAGCAGTGTTGTTGACAGAAGCCGTTGAATCAGTCGATGGCTGAGCTACTTCAACCTTAGAAAATCCTGCCGTAAAATTCATAGCGAATGAATGGGTGGGCATATCAAAGAAGACATGTGAGCAGGATAGAAATCCAAGATTGTTGTTGTATCGCACGAAGGGACCAAGGGTTCCCACAACTATTAGGAATGCAATTTCTACTGGCATCATACTGGGGTGTTAATCGTCCAACTTCACAACCCATTTTGAGAGTAGAATGGCGACGTGTGCTTGATTCAGTTAAATAGCCACCGAACCTAAAGAACCCTTCGCGGACAACTACATTGATACGATCACCATGTCGTGTGCAAATTGTCCTTGGGAATTCCTCTTCCCCTAACGGGATGACGCCCTTGGTGCTGCAATACAGGAGAACACATGCTGTATCTATATCCAATCCATTTATTTTTGTTTTCACGTATCTTCCCGTAATTATGTTCAAATTGCTATATCTTAGCCAGAGACGATCACGATGGGTTCGAATCGCTTCTTTCACTCTCTGTGCATCTTCAGATGAAAGGTCCGTTTCACCAACGGATGAAAATGTTTTCGCTTTTTTTAAAACATACGGGTTCCGGAGCTTCACGAGCCCGAGTCCACGGAAGTCATAGTCTTCAGTCTGTACGACAGATACCGAGTATACTATGAACACTCGTGAATGAGTAGCGTTTATTTTCGTTTTGATGACCTAGAAACGATGGTTGGCTTCAGACAAGCATGTTTTTGTCTGAGTCGATCAGCTAGTTCCAGCATGAAGACATGTTCCATGGCATTGCTTAGTTGCAATCCTTGTAAACATGACCGAATGTTATCTTCTCCAGCCAGTTTTCAGTAACGATCGTACTATATCTGTTCTGTCTAGGCAACTTGCTAAATGTATAAACGCTGTCGCTTTCTTGACTTTAGGATATTCCGATGCCCCCTGGAATATGTCTTCGTGGATAGTACGTTGTCTATCCCAGTCAATCCTTGTCCATCTCTGAATACAATCCACCATTTCTGCCGTTCCATTGACAGCTACTGTATGTAACAGTCGCCACGGATATTCTCCATGTGGATATGTTTCGACGAAAGTGTCTTTTAACGACATGAACGCTTTCATGTCGTTTTCTTGGACAACTGTTGCAACTGGTTTTGCACCTACAATAGTCAAATATTCCTTATATTTATGACTTTTTTCTTTGGGAATGAACACACTTTGCCCGAATGATACTATCACTGTCTGCGCCGTCATATCATCGCCCGGGCTGATACCAAGTTATGACGTCATAATTTGATTATCAGCCTGGGCGGATTAGATTTCAGCCCGATATCAGCCCGGTCTTATATCTCGTCATGCGGAGTATTCATTCCGGAATTTATTGTTGCCACTTCGATTCGATTTCAATTTCAAAATAGCTCGTTTAAACCAATTGGACAAACGTATTGACTATTTACAGATATCATAATTAGACAGTTGATTATGATATGACTGGAGACTTTATCTGCAGATAGTATTAGACCAAGCGAGTATTGTCCTCATTCCCAAAAACAAAGCATCGCCATTCATATATACCAATTTGTAACACAAATAGGAACTATTTTGGATACAAATAAAATCAATGATTTGCTTCTGTCATTAAAAAAGAGACGATTAATTTTGCTTCTGATATATATCGAAAAATTCTTTATTCAAAACTGTGCATTCTGTATCTGTATACTGTAATATATACAGCAATGAAACGCTTCCAACTAATCAAACATTAAATTGGCCTATATCAATGGCAAGTATTAATTCTCGTTATGAATTTGATGGTGCAATAGAGTATGCTCTATACGTTTTTTTAGAATGATAACTTTTGATATGACAATTTTGATATCGTACCCTTTTTCAGCCGTCATAACAGCCCGAGTGCGCGATATAAAAGTTGGGCATATAATAACCTCTAAATATTCCATGAAAAATATGTAAAAGCTACACCGTGAAATTTATAATGATACAAAAATAACAGCATTAACTTGATAAAAGTGACGAGAAAAAAATAACGTTCGTTGAAAATTATAGTTTTAATAAACCCGATAATTTAATAAATGTATGCAATATGTAGATTTTACCGCCCATGCATTTAGTTGTGATTATTTCCATCTGGAGGTCGTTCGCTGTCTACGTCAGTTCGAGAGTCCTGAAAGGAATAGCCAATGGCAGTTTGCGATTTTGTTTATTTTATCACTATTTTGTTATGCTTTTTATAACAACCAAACAGGATGTTTGACATATTTTGGGACCAGTAAAGAGAACACACCGTACATATTCTTGGATAGGGAGATATTAATCCTTTAAAATCGGTTCCATACGTAAAGTTACACACACAGACACATATATGGATAATAAGACTGCATATTTAATTGGAATCTAATGATAAAGGCTTAAGCTGCAATATTGCACAAATTGAAGTTTAATTAACCAAATAAAGTGTTAGAAATAGTATCAAGAATTTTATAGTGCATGGCACTATGAATTACTATTTAGTTAGTGGTTCCGCATGGCTTGCTATTAAATGAGTGCTACCTTTACTTTGAATAATATGTCTATCAAACCATTTTTCAGTTACCAAATCGTGTTCCTGTCTCTGTTAAATTGTGTCCATATGTAATAGCCAGGAGACTGAAAAAATGTATATTTTAACATAATTAAGCACATTTATTTGAAAAGTAACTTAATATGATAAACCAACATAACGATTAGGTCATTAAATCTCGTATAATCCACTTTTTATTTAATATCAATAACTGCAATGTCTTACGATACAACATGTATAGAGTTAATTTTGACGAATTGTTCCTGATTTCATGACCAAAACAAAAGCCAAGCATAATCAATTGTATAATACAAATATTCATAAAATGAAAACGTTATGATGTGGCTTACTTGTGTATATCAATAGCTGATTATCATAATCGTCACAGAACATAAAAAAAACAAATATTAATATTAGTTGGTCAATTGACGGTTGCTTAAAGATATAACAGGTATGACAAACCTGTAATTGACAAGGAACATATGGTATTGATAAGAAACGAACTGTTATTCATGATACAAACATAACTTATTCTAGGAATCATGTTTGCCTTCTTTATTTCACTTACCAAGATAGTGCTCACGAATTTTCTAATCCCGACCTTTACATATTCCTTGGCAGAATGCGTTATGTCTGTAACAGTATCTCGAGGAAGCTGAAAATTACAAATGCTTGGCATGAAAACAGTATCTGTTTTATTTCTTTTTTTTATTTTTGTCTATTTTATATGTCTATGAAATATATGCTGCATTTGACATATTAACTTTCCTGATGATAACTTATGTCGTTCTAATATCAAATATATTAATGTAATAAAAAATTTAAGATGATTATAAAAACAAAATGCTTACAAAAATAAATGAGATATGAGTAAGTAAGTGAGTGATGACTATGTACAAGTTGTTTATATGTAAAATGTTTAATGCAATAAAAATATAAAAAACAATACTACTGGAAACATCGTACGTAATTGATTTAGTTGTCATATTCTGTTCTGGATCATGATATTTATACCTTTGTGAGACAATTTCATGGGTTGTTTCAATGTAATATAAAATATATATAGCCCAGGCGGAAATCAAAACTAAACCCGATTGCTTACCCGTTTTAGTTCCAATCCACGTTCTATCAAAACATTATGCATTTTCGACATCGTCAATATGTACGAGTCGATCTATAACAGGGTCAGGAATCTGAAAACAGAATCAGCCATGATTATATCGCAGTTTTGGTAGTCATAAATACGATTTCACAGACTACTGTTATTAAATTTTAACTAAAATGACAAAAATATTATTATTTCTTGACTACAATTATCAAACTTACCTACCAAAAGGCTGATCAAATAACAAAAAAAGGTATATCATTGAATGACACAAGAAAAGAAAGTAACTTTAATATATCGATTTAAGTCACAAAAAGCTGAAAATGAATATTGATTATCAAAGTATATTGGATCTAAGTCAGAACTTGTTCGCTAAATACTTATTTCAGTTGCGAATTACTGGAGAATGAATTATTTTTATGGAACGTCAAATTCGACATGGAACAGTATGTTGAATTTCTTGTTGTCCTGCTAAAATTCATCCTCCAAATAAGGACCGCTAAATGCAGCTTTACAACTAATTTTGATGTCTGATAGCGATTTCATAGAAATGTCTCATGAAATATTTTTTTCTATTAGCAAGAGTTCAATAACCACCTTTTGTCAGTGGTCTATGTCAGAAAATTGTAGAGAAAGAGCTTACCCGTTTAACTTCCAATCCTCCTTTTAACAAAGCCTTTAGTATCTCGATGTCGCGAGTGTTTACGAGGTCATCTATGGCATCTTCAGATATTCTGAAAATAATATACAACCCAATGTTATGGTGCAGTTTTTGTTGGGTCTCTTTCGAATAAAAATATCACTTAACAGGCTATTGTTGCTAAGTAATTTAAGCTTCCACATTTAAAGTTTAAATTCTATTCAGAACAAAACATTAAGTTGTGGCGTATCTGATGATTTTAATGTTATGGTTCGTCTGCCATAAAACTACTGAAAATACAAAATTAGCTGTATATTTTAAATCATGCATTTTGTAACTTGTCTGTAGTAGTAAAATAATGTTGTTATTAAAGGATGGAACTGGAATCTGTAAATTTCCCTTTACATACCGGTTAGATAAAAAAATCGCGCATGGTTTATATTAGGCATTCAGTTTGCATGGTCCATTTTGAACTTTAAATTGATTGTGATAAGGACTTCGTCTTGCATTAAGATATAATTTATGTTTCTAAACGCAAACGTAAATTACAGACGAAGACGGAACATGTTAGTGTGAAATAATGTTAATACAATTTACCACAACTTTGATTTCGCCACTCAAATAAAAAATGTGATTCTCTTGATGAAAGATAAAGTATTAAGTTAATGATTTTGTATTCACATGCCGTGTTTGTATTGCTTTTTTCCTTGAAGATCAATTCTTCGCCATCTAAATATTTTTTTTCTGAGTCAAAATATGTTATATTCAAAAAGCTAAATACTGTTAAGAAAAGCAAAATGTCACCTGAGAGAACGACAAACACGATATAAAGCACTAAATGTTTATGTTGAATTTACTATCTTTCTGCTAGACCAGTTATGGCACCGGAAACAGCTAAAAACGTTTATTGGTATTCAATGGCAATTTATTTAAATATCTCAAGAATTACAGTATATATTACCTTTAATGGAGAGACTTCTCGTTTCCTCTAAGGATATAACACCAAGTTCAATAACCACCTTTTGTGATCGCTGTCAGAAAATTATACAAAAAGAGCTTACCCGTTTTTAGTTCCAATCCTGCTTCTATTAACACCGTTAACATACCGATGTCACGATTTGCATACAAGTTCATGTAAACAATGGTTAGGAATCTGAAATTAATATACAAAGAGAGTACCTGGTTTGTATTTTTACAATACAAGGTTAAATTTGGTGCGAGATTTAGTAAGGCCGAGATGACGGATTTCCGTTTCGAGCACTAAAATAAACCTTGTATTAATATTAAACATTTCTTGTATTGTCTGCTAATGAGCACGGACACCGACATTGACAAGAACTTCGAAATCTGGGGGCAATTTCGAATTTAAAATAAACCATTCATTTTACTTCCTTAATTTAAGTGCCCGTGAGTTGTACGAGCACTATCTAAAATTTTTCTCACCATTGCTACGAGATAAGCGTGGAATATTCAAAGTTAGATTTGCCATTGCATGATGAATAAATGTAGATTACACGTTTAAAGCCACTCTTTTATAATTGTCTCTGAATTTATATAACTAGTAAACAAAATGTTTTGCATGAGACCAAACAATACACAATAGACACATGTGGCGTTGCATGCGTATGTATCAGAAGTATCTGAGGGCAATTTTCTCAAGATTTACACTGTACGTACATGTACTGATTATGCATTCATTGAGTGTAATGCATGTTTACAGTCTCCACAAAATAAGCAGAGGTTTGCTGAAGTACAACATTTATATATCCAAATAAAATTTACATCGTGAGTATGAAATTTGTAAAGCATCCAATAAATCATATATCTAAATTCCGTCGGCCATGGAAATACATAACTTCATAGAGCTTACCCGGTTTACGTCCCATCCACCTTCTACAAAAATCTTTAGCATCTCACTGTTACGCTTGTATATACGACTTTTGTTTATGAAATGGTCAGGAATCTGAAAATAAGATACGGCAAGTATATCCTGTTTTTACATTTTTTTGTCAGAAGTATGACTTAGCAAGCTATCGTTGCTAAATATTGTTTGTTGTAATATCCATAGAAAACAAAACTATTTTATCATTTTATAGCTGCAGCTAACAAATGAATTTAATTTATTTTTTCAAATTATAACTTCTTCAGAATAAGATAGTTCGCTCTTTCAGATGCTTTTTTATTTCATGGTTCGTCTGCCAAATGACTGCTTAAAATGTATAATAAAAAATCATTAAATGGGACAAATAAAAATATTACTTGTATTTTTACTTGTCTTCATAAAGTTGGAATAAATCGTAAGTGACATTGACAGTGTAGTATAATAATGATGAAAATTAACGGATGGAACTATAATCGGTGAAATTCCCTTCACATACCGGTATGTTACATTTTACCACAGAGTCTCCCATTACTCTAATGGTAACAATGCAATGATATCTGATTATAGTATTGATGATAAGTGTGATAGTGTGCTTATAGTATTGATGATAAGTGTGATAGTGTGTTTTATAGTATTGATGATAAGTGTGATAGTGTGCTTATAGTATTGATGATAAGTGTGATAGTGTGTTTTATAGTATTGATGATAAGTGTGATAGTGTGCTTATAGTATTGATGATAAGTGTGATATAGTGTGCTTGTAGTATTGATGATAAGTGTGATAGTGTGCTTATAGTATTGATGATAAGTGTGATAGTGTGTTTATAGTATTGATGATAAGTGTGATAGTGTGCTTATAGTATTGATGATAAGTGTGATAGTGTGCTTATAGTATTGATGATAAGTGTGATAGTGTGCTTGTAGTATTGATGATAAGTGTGATAATGTGCTTATAGTATTGATGATAAGTGTGATAGTGTGCTTATAGAAATGTTACACCTACGATGGAGAGACGTCGTTTCTTCAATAATATAATACCAAAATTAATAAACATCTTCTGCAATCGCTGTCAGGAACTTGTACAAAAACAGCTTACCCGTTTTAGTTCGAATCCTCCTTTTAATACAACTTTTAACATTGCGAGGTCATTATTGTGTACGAGTTCATGTATACAATGGTCAGGAATCTGAAAATAATACAAAAACAAGAAAATATGATGCTATTTTTTGTTGATTTGTTTCTATAAGAAGCATGACTAAACAGGTAATTCTCTTGATTATTTTAACTTTGGTCCCAACATTATAAAATGGATTAATATTTTTCAAACCAATACAAAATCGGCTGTAAATATAGGTGGCAATTTATCTAATTTCTTTGATATTAAAAGGGGATGTCGTCAGGGTGATCCTGTTTCTTCTTATATTTTCATCTTATGTGCTGAAATTTTATCAATAATACTTAGAAATAATGAAAACATAAAAGATATATACATTGAAAACAAAGAAATTCTCCTTTCACAGTTTGCTGATGACACATCTGTAATTTTAGATGGCTCTGAAAAATCTTTAGATCAAACGCTAAAATCTCTAAACTTTTTTGCAGGTATATCAGGATTAAAAAAATGAATTACTCCAAGACCCAGGTAGTATGGATTGGCAGTATGAAATATAGTAATAACAATTTCAATAATAATTTTAATTTAAAATGGGGGTCAACACGCTTCAACCTATTAGGCATTGAATACGATGTAGATTTGAGTCAAATAATTAAGCTAAATTTTGACAAGAAACTTGTAAAACTCAAATCATTGATTTCAGCCTGGAAAAAAAAGAATCCTTACACCAATAGGTAAAAATAGTTGTTATTAAATCTTTACTTATATCACAGTTTAACCATTTATTATCTCACTTCCAAATCCAGACGATCGATATATAAATGTAATCAACAATATTTATTACGACTTTTTGTGGAATAGTAAACCTGTGAAAAAGTAAAAAAGTGAAAAGGGACATAATCATCAAAAGTTATGATGAAGGGGGTCTAAAAATGATACATCTGAAGTCATTTATAATGGCTCTTAAAGCAACTTGGATACGAAGAATCTATACTAAGGCTGGAAATTGGGACATCATGTTTAGAAACTTTAATTAGACAAACAGAAATAAGGACAATATAAGCGAATTTGAACTTTTAAAACAAAAGCTGAAAATTGGGTGAGCTAATATTTTTTGGCGAGATGTTTTAAACGCAGCCTAAGTGTAAAACTCCTGAATTTAAGTGAGAATATAATAAAACAAAACATTCCTTTGAAAACACCAATATGGTTTAATAATTACATCAAAATAGATAAGCGAAAAAGTAATTTTTAATAAATGCATGGTATACAAAAGGGAGTATCTACTTGATTTATATACAATACAAAACCAGATAAATCAGTTTTCTCAGTATTTTGAAGAATTCTGGTCGCAAAAAATTCATAGTATTTCGGACTAGAACTTATTTAAAAATATCCAAGAGCTTGAAAAAAAGCACATTCAACATTTTGTCTAGAAACAATAATCAACAATGTACGACACAAGAAAGAGAATGTAATTATTACCAAATATACCATATATAATCATGCAAAGTTGCCATCTAAATTCTAGGAGCAGAAAGGAGCTCAATACACTAGGAGACAATATTTAATAAACGCAAAACCAATTAAACCGTACAGCTCAAAATAAATGGAATCCAAACATAGAGATATTCTAAATGAAGAAGCGTTGGAAAAAGAGATAGCGAGCGCAACGACCTCTATTCACACAACATTTACAAGTTTCAAAACATTTCAGTGGCTACAATATAGAATAAATCATAGAATCCCATGACTACTAAGACATTTTTACTAAGAAAAGGTAAAGCGGAATAATGAACAATATAGTATATTTTGTAAAACTCTCTCCCGAAACCATAACACACATACAATGGGACTGTGATAAAACATCAAATCTGATAGAACAACTGAGAAAAGTCAATTATTACAAAAAAATCTAGGACTTATAATCAGTAAACAAGAAAATTTATATTTGGCAAGAAAGATAACAATAAACATTCACATATTAATTAGACAACTATAATCTTACTTTTTAACCAAACAATAAATATATAACTGTAAATAATGTCTTGAAGCAGATCTTTGCCTAATTGGTTTAAAAAAAACACACATCAAATTTGAACTGAAAGCTCATAAAATGTTAATGAACCAATAGTAACATAAAAAATAAACAACAGCTGCATCTTAACAGAAATACAGAACTTGGGCTCCAATTTATAAACTTTTAAAAAACATTATAAACCCATACACAAAACCAATAAAAAAACTTAGACTAAACATAGTTATATTGAACCTAGGTTTGACAAGGTGTCCCTTGTATTATTATGTATGTGTTCCACTTGCATCTCTCTGATACATTAAGCAATGTATTAGCATGTATTTATATTAAAGATATCCAATGTTTGAGAACTTATCCATCTATAAAATATCAGTGAGCTTTTGTTAGTGTACATAATGTAAATGTGTTGTCCATTGATTGATGTATAAATTATATAGGTATCACTCATACCATTATTTTGTATTAAACATAATTAACTCAAGAAACATACATCGTTCATATATGTTGTATTAGTAATTGTATAGTACAAAAACTTTTGAAAATGAATAAAAGAATAAATTTAAAAAAAACAGGTAATTATTCATAGAAAAATAAACCAGGCTTATTATCATTTCATGACTAGAATTAGCAAAAGTACATCAATAATTATTTTGCTTTATTTTCAACTCCCTTAAGAAGGAAACATTAACTTGTGACTGATCTAATAACTTTAAAGTTATATATGCCGTAACTGGGCGAAAATTTTGGCGTGCAAAATTGTCTTATTTAATCTATTGAAAACCATAGGATTTGATGAATTAAGCGGCAAAAATCATGAAATGTCTTCAGATGCCTTATGAACTATAGTTACAACACAGAAAGTATTTACTGTAAAATTGTTGTTCTTTATGCCTTATGTATGTTTTTATGGAAATCTGTCCTACATAAATCACTTTACAGTTACTCAAAACACTGTGAAAATGTGACATTAAGTTGTAGACCATAATCTGGCTTCATGGCTGACAGTAGGTACACATTTCAATATATGAATACAATATACATGTATGCATATATAATGATTTTTAGCAGTACTGCTAAAATTAATTTTCTGCTCTTATATGCATTTATAAAATTAAAACCAATGCATTTACAGTACTGTAATTTTCAAAATATTAGAAATGCTTGGTGATAAATAACATATTAAAAGCTTATCTTAATTGTGAGAATGAAAAATACGGCAATTATAACTTTAAAGTGATGGTTCTTGTGTCAAACAACTACTCATGACAAATACAAATTACATTTATTAAATGAAGCAAAAAAGGAAAGTATTTTATATATCAACGTGAAATGATTGTAACAGAGCAAATTATTTTACGATACATTTAATCACTATCTCTGCCAGGATTCGAGTTTCAAGGGGTTAACAGAGATACCTGTGGGGCATGGCTGAGTATCTCCCGAGTCACTAAATGGGCGCCAATGTAAAAGAGCAAATGATTTTACGATAAATTTAATCACTGCCTCTGCCAGGATTTGAACTCAGGACCTCTGGATTACTAGTCTAACGTTAAACCGATCTAGCTAAAAGAGAAATTCTATTTAGCCGAGCAGTATATTGCGGCTAGTATTAGCCAGGGTTACATGATGATATCGATAATTTGATGACACATGACATAGGCTGTAATAGGGTAATAATGGTAATATGTAATGATGAAAATGTAAACTATAAAATTAAACTTTATATACTGGAATAACACCTAAAGCGCGCACGGTCCAGATACGGCGTTTGATAGCATGGTCTGATTGAGCTTTAAATTTATTATTATTACGATTTCTTCTTTCAATACAATTCCATTTTTGTCTATAAACGCGAACTTAAATTTACAGACGAGACAGGTAAGTGTTATCATAGCATTAAAGGTGGTGTTCAATCCTTTTCCTATCAAAACTGTCCTTTTTCGCAATTGTTTAACTTAATTTATGTTGTTTTGTGTTGTTTTTTAAACAGAAAAAAAGCCGTCTTCAGATGCGAATATGGGAGAATAAATGCCACCTGGAGAACAACAAACAACGACATAAAGCATTTCTAATATCTATGTTTAATTCATCGCTGCATTCCATCCTTCCAGTAATGACAACGGGAAACTGCTGAGAGCTAATATTGATATTTGAGAGCGAATTTCTAGAAAGATCTTGGATATTAACACCTATCACTAAGTGATTTGTTGTTTTCTTCATTGTTATAAAAATAAGTTAGAATATTCACTTTATGCGATCGCTGTCAGAAAGAGCTTACCCGTTTTAGTTCCAATCCTTCTTCTACCAAAATCTGTAGGGCATTGAGGTCGCGATTGTATACAAGTTTATGTATACACTTATCAGGAACCTGAAAATAATGGAAGACACGAATGTACGTTGCTCTTTTTGATAGGTTTCTTTCTTTAAACACATGACTAAGAATGCTATTGTTTCCATATTCATAGAAAAAACCCCAATGAATAATGAAGATACATTCATTCTCCAGATATGGAACACAGTTGAATAACCATTTTCTGTGATAGTTGTTACGATATTGTACACACGGAGCTTACCCTGTTTTAGTTCATATCCGCATTCTTTTAGAGACTGTGGCATCCTTTTGTCGCAAGTTCGTAAAATTCCCATAAGAACATTGTCAGGCAGCTGAAAGTATTACACGACCTTAATATATATTGGTAATTTTAGTTTTTTCACTGACAGACATGTGATTTAATAGGCTACTATTGCCACGGAATTTAAGCTGGCATAACGCATAGAAAAAAAAAGATTCCTCTATAATCCTGGATTATAGTATGCATTTATGGCTCCGGTGGCAGTGTGATATGGGTGTTTATTTACCCGAAGTCATAATATTTCCCGTGGACTTGCCCGAGGTAAATATTACATCTGAGGGTAAATAAACCTCCATATCACACTGCCTCGGTGACATAAATTGTTTATTATACCGAAAATTTGCGATTCGCTATTCTTGGTTAAATATTCCTTAAACTTGAGATGAGTAAAAATGATGTTTTACCCTTCGTCCGTCATTGTTGTACAATCGGAAAAGGAGATAGATCCGTGTGAAACGGGCGGTCACCATAGGGACACGCGCGCCAGGGAATACTATGTTTTATATCCCTGTCATGTGATGTGTTTCAACTAATCACGGACACTGAACTCTGTTATATGTAGGGATTCAGGGAAATGATACTCCATGGTACTTTCAAACGAATTGTTGTGACCCCTGGAAACAAACTCTAGGTTAAGATCATTCCTTTGGGCTGAGTTACGTAACCCTGGCCAGTCCTAGCTGCAACATTCCGCTCGGCTAGAGATAACCACTCTGAGCCAAAGAAGCATGGTCCGCGAGCTGAGTGACAACGACCATATTTATCACCATGTAAACACCACACCGACCTGCTCCTTTTACACTTTTCCCCGCTGTGTTTCATGGAAATTTCCTAAATCTCAACCCGAAACTCTTTAACCACCTTCCATGGGTTGTTTAGTTGGGGCGCCAATGTAGAAGAACAGGAAAAATACACATATGATTCCTGTCTAGTGCCCCGACTAGGAATCGAACCCAGATCTCCGTGTGAAGAACAGCGGTCTAACCGACAAGGTCAAAATGCTAAGTGACAGGGACCTTATTTAACAGTATTTACAGAACACATCCTGTTACATGCATGTGATAATGTAATAATAATGTATGCAATGACTAAACTGCAACCTGTAACATGCCATTTACATAACGGTATAGGTTGTTGATTAACGCAAACGTAAATTCAGAGACGAAGGCTGGACATGGATGTTGAAAACAATGTTGAAAGCACAACTTTAATTTCACATCATAAATGTATTATTGGTATTAATGAAATTTAATTGATCAAGAAAAAACTATAAATTTGTGATTTTATTTAAATGGGCATTGGTCGTATTGCTTTTCAGATGTGAATTATGGGAGTATAAATGTCACATTGCGAACGGCTATTCCACATAAAGCGCCATGCTGAATTTGTTCTTGTCCCTGCTAGAACTAATCCATTCAGCCTTGACCACTGAATTCAGCTGAAAGGTAATAGTGATATTTGATACTGATTTTATAAGAATATCAGCACTTTTAATGAAGATACATTTACTCTCCAGATATGGAACACCATGCTGTATAACCATTTTCTGTGATAGTTGTTATGAAATTGTATACAAAGTGCTTACCTGGCTTAGTTCCAATCCTTCTTCTTTCAAAAGATTTATCATCCCTTTGTCGCATGTTTGGAAGATTTCCATCAGAACATTGTCAGGAAACTGAAAGTATTATTCGACATGGATATATGTTGATATTGGTTCGCAGACATATGATTCAATGTGCTACTAAAGAACTAAGTTATCGAATGCATAGAAAAATAACCATACTTCATGAAAAGAATATAATTAAACAACAAAAATTATTGACTGTGGTCATATAATAATGGTTGTATGTAAGAATAAACCAGTAACCTGTAACATTTTAATTTATATGTGACGGCGACTTGCAAAATAGGCACAGATGCAGCGATTGTGGCGTTAAGAAAAATGACGTTAAAGATTTACGCTTCCAATTTTGTCAACACGTGTATTTAAGAAAGAAAACATTTTCACAATCGTTCACTTAACATCCATTGTTTGGTATTTAGAGAGACCTAGGCCTAATAAATCACAATTAATTTAAATCAGACGTGTAGCATAATGTCATACTGGTAACACTAACACTCTAGGTTTTACTCATTGCTAAAAATATGCCAATAATTCATTTATATTAAAACGAAAAAAGAGTACCCTGAAATAAGAAAAACAAAAACAATTCCTGATAATATGTTGTATAGAGACACATAAACTTACCAACTATAAAATAAAAATACATGTTTGCTATAAGGTAATATCTATACATACATTTATCTATTATGAAGTAAATTCTATTTTAATCTCATGGTTATCTATGACGATGTTGAAGAAAAGAAATTATTAACTATTGCAAAATCACTTGATAATGAAGGATTAAGACCTAGAGTCCACTTTATAGTTGGAAAGTCACCTGTCATCTAAAAGATCAATTATTGTTGGGTAGTTTTTTCAAGAAAAGTCATCTATCCTTATAGGGCTCATACAATGATAAATTTAAGGGTGCAAATTATCGGATTGCTATTATTTTTTTTGTTTTCATTAATGGAAAGATTTTCTGATAATATTAGTCACTGAAATGTTATTATTTACGTATTTAAGAAAAACATATTTTTATCTGAAACCCCCCAAAATAGGGTACTTTTTGGTGTCAGTTATACCTACATATCCTTCACTTTGCCTTGGTTAGTTTTATATAGTAGAAGTGACAAGTACATATTGTAAAATAGAGGGCAAAGTATTAAATTTCTATTGACATGATATGTTTTTATTAATAAAATGAATTCTTAAAAATGTTAGGCACTGAAATGTTATCATTTAGTGAATTAAAGAAAAAAACATATGTTGTTTAAAACCCCAATAGATAGGGTTCTTCTACAGAAGATTTTAAGCCAAACAGAGGGTTACCGGAAGTAGTTTACGAACTTCCTTTTCTTGTTCACTAGAAAACCATATAATAATGTTTTAGAATTGTTAACGAATAAACTATCAAAATTACAGAAAACGATTGACATTGTTAAAGGATTCATGTATGCATTTTCTAGTTGAAGATGTAGACATCATTGTCAAAAGATGACAATGAATTGGCCGAGCGTGTTGCAGATGATCCCGATATGTCTCGAAGAGCAAAGACCAAATGGCAGAAGCTTGAAGCTTCAGAAATTTCTTTTTCAAAGCTAGATTTGGATTACCTACAAACTCTGGCTTGTGGAACCTTTAAGCTGAGACTTGCACCAGGTTGCTTTACAGAACCCCAGACAAACAATGACGATGGTAAGATATAGGTGTATCAACATGCAAACAACATCATCTGAGGTAAAATTCACTCTCATCATAATCTCAAACAAAGTGTAATGTTTGGATTTAGTTTAATCGTGATGCAATTTATGACCCAGTGACGACCTAGTTGCATATGTTCTGATGGCATAAGGACATCAGGAATGTGTGACCATGTGGCATTCATACTGTATTACCTGGGCTATTATGATAATCTGACAAAAGCTAAAGCACTTCAGCCATCTCTTGCATTTGGTTCCAGAAAGAAAATGCAACTTACTAGATGAACTTTGAGAAAGTCCTTCTGTTGCCATTATAATCTGATAGTGTGTAATATTCTTATCATGGCACAAGAAGTACCTTATGCTTCTGTATGTACATTTACACTGCAGCCCCACTATGTAACCTTACCAAGCACAGTTTACATTCATATAACCTATGAACTTAAGTGCTTAATTAGATGTCATTATCATTATGACGTCACAAATGACGTCACGATCAAATGGCTGTTCCATCCATGACGATAACGAATGATAAAATTCATTATGCAAAATTTCTTGGTATTTCATCATTAAATTGTAACTAAATGTAAATATAAAAATTGAACGTCTTTCAATAGGCATCCATAGGCAATATGAATACCAACATGACATCGGTAAATTCAACATGAAGCGCTAGCGCGTTTATGGAATTTGCCTCTATTCAGTTGGCATTCATACTGGCTATGAATGCCAACTGAAAGACGTCCAATGCTTAATGAAATGCCATACGATATCTAATGGTTGACATGAAATCGCTAACTTTAAACAAGAAGCGATCACTTCTCTTCTTCAGTTCCTAGATTTATTGTATCCTATACTTTAATTGTGGATCGGGATTCCAAGCTTTCTTGTTTCTAATTTCAATAATATACTAAATTATGATTTTTTTTGGGGGAGAATATTCGTAAAAGCTTTCAAAAATATACAGCTTTTCCTTTGCCCAATTTTTCCTATTACTGTGACCATAGTCTATTAGCATTATCATTGATTTTTTGGTGTACAGGAACTGGATGTACTACTTCCGTTAAAACTCGATTTTGCATAAAACCTTCTATATTAGAACACCATCGTTTTGGGTTTAGAATTACATATTGTTTTTCTTAAATGCATTAAATGATAATATTTCTGTACCCAAAATTATCAAGATCAAGAGTTCGTCTTATTAATGAAAACATATTATGTCAATAGAAATAAAATACCTTGAACCCTTTGAATATCATTAGATGAGCAATTTAAGGATATGTGATTTTTCTTGACGAAACTATCCCACGGAAATTTACCATTTAGTTGACAACTTTACCGGTCATGGATTTGTTTATTTGAAAATATGACATAAGTTTCTTACAAAATGTTCTAAAGAGTCCCTTAGTATTTTCGGTGTACAAGAACCAGGGGTAGGTAAACTACTGCCGTTAAAACTCTGTTCATTTACAAATCTTCTATAAAAGTACCCTATCTTTTGGGGTTTAAGTTTTTTTTCATAAATACGCTAAATAATAACATTTCAGTGCCTATTATTACTATCAGAAAATCATTTTGTTAAGGAAAACGTAACATTTTGATAGAAATTTAATAGTTTGCGCCCTTTAATTTAGCTTTTTAAAACATGGCTATGATGTCATCTTTTGTTGTCCCCAGTACTTTATTTAGACTATTGTTCAAGTACTTGTTCTGTCTGTAGATTAGTAGACCTTTCACTGTACATTAGTTTACCTGTAGCTGTAGATTAGTTTCAACTAATCTACAGTTCCAGGTAAACTAATGTACAATGAAAGGTAGAGAGCGACACTACAAGCAGCATTGTAAAATTAGACAGATAAATAACAAATAAATGTTATCAAATTCAATATAAATGTAATAGAAAACTTAAATAATACATCTTATTACATAATTTCTGTTTCATATATTGATTCGTGGACAAAATTACTCATTGTGTTGAAAATCAAGACTCTTTCGTATTTCGACAGCACAGGCATTCCTACAATGATGTTTTGATTTTAAATAGAAATCTGTACTTTCTTTCTTTGAAAATTGAATGAATGCTTTTGGTACATTTCCCAATAAGTTCACTGTTAATTGCTTCATTTCTTGAATACATTCACGTAGCACATAAATCCACGTTTCCCGAATTGAATAATTTCAGTATAATTCCTTATCCAAGAATCACACAAAGCCTAATTTTTTCCCCCATCTTTTTGCCGTTTTCACTGAATTTCAATGTAGTTTAATTTAGAATCCACTAAATCTCTATATTGTGCTTTAGGACCTATCATATTCTTCATTTCGTAACGTACAGCAGTATATTCAAAATTAAAACGTTACCATGGTAATACTTCATATCTTGTGAATTTCCGATAAGCTAGATCCAACTGAATGGTCTGTCTCTGACATAAAGAGCAGTTAAATTAACATATCACAAAATAAGCTCTCTTATTGGAAATTTTATAATCATTTTAGATAGTTTGACTTCATAAAGATCTGATCTGCACTGTCTGCCATGTTGCCTCTTGTACTGCTCCACTCAGAATGAAGAGAACTCAAACTCACAAAAAATTATCTGGTAACAATATTGGTATGGAATTTCATGAAAAATTCATGCAATGCATGCACGACCAGAGTAGACATATTACAACAATTACTGTGCTGACATGTTCAGTGTCAAAGGTGGTTGAAGGCCTTACCTGTAGCTGTAGATTAGTTACACAATAGCCATAGTTAGCACTGTACATCAGAGTGCCATGTTTTAAGTAAGAGAAACACCTCAAACTGTAGATTAGTCAAGATAATGAACAATACTCGGCCCTTCGGGCCTCGCATTGTCCATTATCTTGACTAATTTTCGGTGCTTCTCCTATACATATGAGCCATATAAGGATATATAATTTTTCTTGAAAAAAAAAACAACTACCCAACAGTAATTATCTTTTAGATGACAATTTCATGGATTTTTTTTTTTAATTTTGAATTTAGTTTTCTAACATTATGTGCTAAAACTTACTTAATATTTTTGGTATGCAAGAACTGGAAGTGGGTCTACCATTTTGGTGAAAATTTGATATTGCTAAATAAAGACCTCCAAATTTGGCCATTTCTTGGTTTCAAGAAACTGTTAAAAATTATTTCAAATTTTACATTACATATGTTCAGATAAAATTTGCGGAAATGTATACTTTTTAGAACATGATATCGGTTTTCGAAATTGAACATTAATTTGATTTAGTTTTGGAACTAAAAGGGAACCCTGGTGTACACCTCGGGATGGCGACATTAAATCATCCCCAAGCACAGGCGCCTGGGCCTTTTGAATTTTCTAAAAGTATCTTACAAGTTCTCATCATAAGTACTACACAAAATGCACCTGGGTTTTAGTTAAATTGGTTCGTGGGCAAAACTCAATGGTAGGTGTAACATACCCTTTGAAAAAATAATAATATCTACATTTCCTTCATTGCACATGATAATATTCCTTCTTTTAAAAATACAAAATCGGGCAACACTTAAGGTAAAATTAACTACATCATGATTCACATTTTTCCATTCCTCATAAAATCCAAGCAAGTTCAAACAGTATCAGTCTATTCCATATATATTTTCAACACTATTACCGAAAAAAAAACTTCTTAAGAAAATCACTAAATAAAGCGTTAAGTTCATTTAATTTGGGACAATCTAAAAACAAGTGTCATAACGTTTCCGTTGTTAGTTTACAGACATGAAAATACATCCGTATCCGAGATTCCACATCGACTTCGACTTCGACTACAAGACATCTTAACCACGCGTCGTCCACCGCGCCCTTACAAACGTACAATTACATTTGTTGAATTTTACTTTGTCTTGCAAATTATGACAAATGAATATAGCGGGATGAACATGCAATTTTCTAGGCATGGAACACAAAGTTCAATAACCATCTTCTAAGATAGCTATCATAACAGTGTACACATAAACCTTACCTGTTTTATTTCGAATCCTCTTATCAAAATGTTTAACACCTTGATGTCGCGATTGATTATGATGTGTTTGAAAAGGAGGCCATGAATCTGAAAATAGTACACGGCATGAATATTTTGTGATATGTTTCTGGTAGAAATATGATCAACAGGTTACTGTTGCCAAGTACCTTCAGCTGTCATAAACGAAAATAATCAATACTGATTCATCTGATTTGTAAAACAACTGCTCAAAATAATATATACTTGTACATTGAATTCAGGACATATTAAAGGATATATCTCATATATCGACGAAAAATAAATATTAAAAGATATATAAAATAGAAACTTGATGTCTCATCAAAAAAACCTATTCCACAAAGCTCGCTAATGTGAATTTGCGTTCATGCTACAATCGATTTCCACAATGACAACTCAATACAGCTGAAATATTATTTTGATATTTGATATCAATTTCATAGTAATATCTGCACTTAACATAACCATTGCGAAGGCTGTCACGGCATTGTACACACAAGGATTACCTGGTCAAGTTGCAATTTTCCTTCTATCAAAATCTTTAGCATCTCTGTGTCTTGTTTGCGTATGATGTCCGAAAAAACACCTCTTGGAATGTGAAGCTAATATACGATATAAATATATATTGGTAATAATATTTTTTGGCAGAAAGATGATTTAACAGACGACTGTTACTATAGGATTTTATTAAAATGTCATAGGCATAAGAGGAAACAGAAATCAGTAACGATTAATTTGCCAAACATAACTAGTGAAAGTTTTCGCCCAGTAGATTGTACAAAAAATGTTCTCAACACAAATTTAAATTCTCATCTAAAATTCCATCATCAGCTATATTTTATATTTTTATTGATTAAGAAAAAAACCATTAAGGTGATGCTTATATTACATTGCTTTTCAGATGCAAATCATGGGAGGATAAATGCCACTTAAAAAACGACTAATTTCACATAATGCATATGTTGCATATGATGTTGTCCTGCTAGAATTCATCTTTCTAGTATTGACATTTAAGTACAGCTGACAGATAATATTGATAATTTGATATCGATTATAGCAATATCTGCACTTATAATGGAGAGAAATTCACTTTTCATGCATAGAACATCAAGTTCAAAGACCATCTTCTGCTATCGTCGCCACGACATTGTGCTCACATATCTTACCTTGTTAAGTTCAAATCCTGTTGTTATCATTTCCTTTAGCATTCTTTTATATCGCCCTCGTGTACGATATAGTTAAGCATCTGAAAATAGATGAACGAGATTTTTCCTTACAGAGATATGATTAACAAATCACTTAAGCTGCCATATACTTTGGAAACTACACCAATTCTTAGAGCCATTGCCAAACATTGCTCAAAAAAAATTGGATATGGATCTCATCTAACATTAAAGAAAAGTATCCCTATATAGATGCAACATGGATATAGGCAGATTACAAGTCATATACATAATGTACAATGGATTGTGATAGTATAATAATAGCGGATATATGTATGAAACTTTAGCTTGTAGCATTCCATTTACATACCGATATCATTAACAAAATATGCATGATCCAGATAAGACTTTTAGTTGTGTGGTCTTGTTAATTGTGGAATATTTGGGAAAGGAACTTGTATCATATAAGATATTGACTGTAGTACTATGACAATGGTTGTATGTAATAATGAAGCTTTAACATGTACAAGTTTATTACATAACGGTACGATTTGTTTTTAAACGCAAACCTAAATTTGCATGCTTCTACGGGATAATGTCCATATGACTACTTTGATTTTATACCTTAATGAGATATTTGGTTAAAATGAAATTATATTGATCTAAACAAAAATGTTTTTGATATTGTTAGATTCATAGTATATGCTCGTATTGCTATAAGGTATTGCTTTTGCTATTTATAATGGAAACGTCAAGCCAGATATGAAAACAATTTGCTAAATATAAATTTTTGAGCTTAAGATCCGACTTTTTTCATATCCTGCCTACAAATAACAACTTATATTGGACTATTTGGTCCTTATTTAAGACTATTGTTCCATCAGATCATATAAAACACTATCTATGCCATGTCGACCACTAATTTGAAGACTACGCGCCCTGTCTGATCTTGCGATTTGTAGAAGGACAAGCAGAAACATATACATAAACACAGAGCTGCATTTATCACAATGTACAAGCCAAACCAACCCGATTATATTACACATCAATATCACGAAAGGTATAGCATTAGTATAATGCAATGATAATTCATTGTACAACATACAGTGTTCTATCCAACAGCTTAAAAGAAATAGTCTTTAAACAAAATAGCAAAACATTTTTCCTTCACTCAGATCAACAAATAATCACTTTTCATAGCGTACATTACCATTGGTTAATAGCAATGGAGCGTTTTCGAAATATTCATAAGGGAGTAAAACTGGTAGCAAAGGACGTCCTCCTTTGTGGTTTCAGTTTCGTTATAGTCTCAATCTGGACTAGATAGTGCAGATGTTTTAAAGTACATTTTAAAAATAATGCAAAGTCGATATTTTGCAAATAGGTGAACAGTTTATATATTGGAAGATATTATCTTATGTAATATTTACTTATGCTAAACACCTCACCTCTTGATCAGCATCACGTTTTTCCTTTTCGTTTTCGCCCAGTACGCCCAAATGTTGGAGAAGCCTTTTCTGAATGATATCATAAAATCAATAGGCATATAAATTATTCTTACTTCTTATGGAACAAAGATATTGGTTGATATAATATAATATAATGTTAAAATTGCACAATTAAAACTTATTATAACATAAAAAACACATCAAACTGGATATAGAATCACAACGTTTTCTGACGGTTAATAGAACAGAAAAAAAAACGCAACAAGAAATCGATATAAAGGTTTCAAACTGTTAACATTTGATTTAAACGGGATACAAAAAGGGGGAGAATCTTAAATAGTATCCAAAAAGCTTTTCGATATTGTTATTTCAGCGAAAATCTGTATATATACTTTTTGAAGGATGCTGATCACAATGGTACCATTTACGAAAGCCACAATAATAAAATAGAAACTTCTGATTGTTCGAAATCAAGATGTCAACAATTTAGGGAAACCGAATGCAATATTTCTACTGGATACCACTCGCGCAACTGATTGCTATACATTTACTTACGGCTAAGTTGAGCAAAATACCTTATGTTTTGGAGTAAACTTGCTCAGCAAATGATTTATTTGTGTGGCAACTTTTTTTATTGTATGGCTATGCACGCTTGTTGTCGGCGGAAGATGAAATAAAGAATGTCTTTTTGTCTCTCTGTCTGTAATAACGGTATACATGTACTTTGTTTATAAACACAAACGTATATTTATATGCTTGTAAGATATAATGTTCAAAGTGCAACTTTAATTTCATACTAAAATTATTTTGTTTTATTAAAACGCAATTTGAACCAGAAAAACCAATGATGTCATACTTTCATAACAACGACCATTACTGTATTGCTATCAGATGCGAATTGTTAGAGTATGCGAAAAACTGCTGCCGTCCAGAGCGACTAATTTCACAAAACAGGCATTGCTCGTTTTGCTTTCCTCTTTTGGGTTCAATCCTTTCCATTCATAAGGAATAAAGATGTTAGAAATAACACATGCCTAACAAAGAATGTTGGTTTAAATCTTTGAGCTGCGAGAGATAATATTCGTTACAAAATTGCGATTTGTAGAAGGATAAGCAGAAAAACGTACATAAACTTAAAGTGTCCCAGGAAAAAAAACATCGGACACTGGTCTGTGACGTGTACAAAGATCGCTTTACAGATATGGCCAAAGAAACATATTCCGTCAGCTGAGTATTCGAGCTGCATTTATCACAATGTACAAGCCAAACCAACCCGATTATATTACACATCAATATCACGAAAGGGATAGCATTAGTATAATGCAATGATAATTCATTGACATCATACAATGTTCTATCCAACAGCTTTAAAAGAAATAGTCTTTAAACAAAATAGCAAAACATTTTTCCTTCACTCAGATCAACAAATAATCACTTTTCATAGCGTACATTACCATTGGTTAATAGCAATAGAGCGATTTCGAAATATTCATAAGGAGTAAAACTGGTAGCAAAGGGACGTCCTCTTTTATGCTTTCAGTTTCGGTTTAGTTTCAATCTGGACTTGATAATGCAGATGTTTTAAGTACATTTTAAAAATAATGCAAAGTCGATATTTTGAAAATAGGTAAACAGTTTTAAAATTGGAAGATATTATCTTCTGTAATATCTACTGATGCTTAACACCTCACCTTTAGATCAGCAACACGTTTTTCTTTTTCGTATTCTTCCAGTAGGCCCAAATGTTGGAGAAGCCTTTTCTGAATGATATCATAAAATCAATAGGCATATTGATTATTCATACTTCTTATGGAACAAATATATCATTTGATATAATATAATTTAATGTTAAAATTGTACGATTAAAACTAATTATAACAAAATTAAACACATCAAACTGGGATTTAGAATCATAACGCTTCCTGTCGGTTGAAAGAACAGAAAAAACACAAACCAGAAATCGATATAAAGGTTTCAAACTCTCTCCTCTCATGTACATACAGAAGTGTAAGATAGAGAGCCCGAGGACTATGCGCTGGGCACTATTTCTCCAAACTTATAAGTTTAGGATTGAAGTTGTGAAAGGCTCTGAAAATGTGTGTGCTGACTATCTCAGCAGGCTTTAGAATTATATCAAGCAGCTCATAGACTGTTTTATGAAACTTGTGTTCAGAGCACTTATGTGAAGTATTTAAATGATGTTGAATTTGTATCTTAAAGATATTATAACGTTAGTGATAGATACAACGTTAGTGATGGGTATTCCCTATATTGTAGAAAATAGACTATAGTATTTTCTTAAAATGGGGGGTTGTCAAAATAGATAATTTTGATTAGAATTGTAGATAATATTTGTGTGGGCACCACTATTATAGAGACGATTCAAAGTGATGTATTTGTGTGTGGGCATCATATTAGTAAAGGACATTTCCTTTTATATACTTGTGATCGCGGTAAGAACTTTGTGTAGTGCTCCCTATAAAAGCATAGTAGGGGAGAGTTACCGCCCTTTGTGGAATAACTGAAAGGAAACCAGAAATAGTATAGTGGGCTGGTGCGCGACGCGGGAAGCAGAGAGAGAAGGTAGCGGGGTAATGTGATGGAGCAGTGGACATCTGAGTGTGCTCGGTCATCGTTCGAACTGGAAGTCTCCACACGTGTGTAAAAAGTGACTGCTTCATGTCATGGTGTGCCTGTGATGATGGTACCAGCGTCCACGGTAGAATTCCGAAAAGTGTTCGAGATGTGACATTTGACGCTAGACGCGCTGAACCGTGAACGTGGACGGTGCACGGACAAACGAACTGATAATCCAGCATGATAAACATCGCAAGTGTGTCGGTGCCCCACACACCTATGTTGTAATCGGACATATGTTTTGTTTATATTAAATTGTTTAAATGTATACCAAGGCCTCTGTTTTCACTCAGCTTAATTAAAGCATATATAGCTACACAAGAAAAAATTCCGGTAAAAAAAGCAATTGTCCATATTGTGACAGAGTAAAACTGGTAGCAAAGGACGTCCTCTTTGTGGTTTCAGTTTCGTTGTAGTTTTCAATCTGGACTAGATAATGCAGATATTTGATATACATTTTAAAAATAATTTAAAGTCGATATTTTAAAAATAGGTTAACAATTTATAAATTGGAAGATATTATCTTTTGTAATATTTACTGATGCTAAACACCTCACCTTTGGATCAGCATCACGTTTTTTCCTTTTCGTATTCTTCCAAATGTTGGAGAAACCTTTCCTGAATGATATAATAAAATCAATAAGCACATTAATCATTCCTACTCCTTATGAAACAAATGTATTGTTTGATATAATATAAAATAATGCTAAAATTGCATGATTAAAATTTATTATAAACAAAATGAAACACATCAAACTGGATTTAGAATTACAACGTTTTATGTCGGTTGATAGAACAGAAAAAAGATTCAACCAGAAATCGAAATAAAGGTTTCAAAACTGTTAACCTTTGATTTAAACGTGATACATAAAAGGTTGAAATCTTAAATATTATCCAAAAAGCTTTTCGATATTGTTAATTCAGCGAAAATCTATATGTACTTTTTTAAAGATGCTGATCACAATTGTACTATTTACGAAAGCCACAATAATAAAAATAGAAAGTTCTGATTATTCGAAATCAAGATGTCAACAATTTAGGGAAACCGAATGCAATATTTCGACTGGATACCATTCGTGGATCTGGATTGCTACACATGTACGGCTAAGTTGAGCAAAAAACCTTATGTTTTGGAGTAAACTGTGCTCAGCAAATGATTTTATTTGTGTGGAAACTATTGTTTATTGTTTGGCTATGCACGCTTGCGGCGGAAGATGAAATAAAGAATGTCGGTGTGTCTCTCTGTCTGTAATAACGGTATACTTTGTTATATAAACACAAATCGTATATTTACATGCTTGTACGAATATAATGTTCAAAGTGCAACTTTGATTTCATACTAATATTTTTTTGTTAAAACGCAAATTGACCAAGAAAAACCAATGATGTCATACTTTCATATCAACGAGCATAGCTGGTAATTGCTATCAGATGCGAATTGTGAGAGTAAATGCGAATAACTGCTGCCTTCAGAGCGACTAATTTCACAAAAAAAACATTGCTCGTTTTGCTTTCCTCTTTCGGGTTCAATCCTTTCCATTCATAAGGAATAAAGATGTAGAAATGACACATGCCTAACAAAGAATTTAGTAAAATAATGTAACTGACTAGATAAACATATTATCAGGCCACTAACAATAGAACACATCTTTCTAGGGAGGAAATACCAAGGCTTTACTGATTCAACAGATAAAACTTCCGTCAGATCATATTTAACACTGTCTATGCCTCGCCGATCACTAGCTTTAAGACTACTAGCCCCGCCTGATCTTGAGATTTGTAGAAGGACAGACAGATATATGTACATTCACGTCAAGTGTCCAGAACAAAAATCATCGAACACTGGTCTCTTTTGTTACTTCAGTCGCGTTATAGTCTCAAGCAGATGTTTTTTTTAACGAAGTAGTAAAATGAATTTGAAAAAAATACAGTTTAAAAAATAATTCTAAGTCGACCTTTAAAAAAACACTTTTAAAAAATACAAGTTATTTTTTAACATTTATTAAAGCTACCTTGTTTGGATCAGCACCACTTTGTAAAATATGCATATTTAACAATAGGACTTATAGAATAAATATATTGTTTGACATAAAAAATGCTTTAAATACATGAATAAAATCATTATAACATACTGAAGCACATCAAACAACGTTTTCTATCGGTAATATGATTTGATAGAACAGTCGATAGAAAGGTTTCAAACAGTTTAAATCTTATTCAAACGGAATACATCAAAGGGAAATTTGTTAGATCACGTTTGGTATTATGAAAAGTATTCGAAATTTCTCAGGATTTATATTGCAAACGTTCTTTAGATATAAATATATGTTTAGAAGTATTTATGAAATACTAGATTGTCTGTATAACAATTAATGAACTCCATAATATAATCGACCAATGTTGACATATATAATTAATAAAAAACATGGTCAAAGAGTCGTTTTTGCCAATATAATCATTTGTTGACAAAAGACACAAAAAAATCATTATTCTTATTCTAGTCGCTAGTTTTTCATTTATCCAATTCAACCAGTAGGTGAAGTTGTACTACCGCGTCACCAGGTTCAAACAGGCAGCTTCTTTCTGTGTCTTCAGCTAGAAATAGTATTCCTATAGTTAGATTCGGTTGTAACTTTTAACACACAATAGTTGAACATTGACAATCTGGTTAGAAAGACGTATACAAAAATTTAGTCTAACAAGAATGTATGCCACTAGAAAATTAAGATAATTTAATGTATATATTACCGCAAAAGTCGAAAACCTGCATGTGTCTTAAAATTTATGCAAAAAAATCATGATGGTCCAGAGAAGTGCATTTGACCCTTAACTTGTGATATGTAAGTCCCCCAAACGACGTCCTGATGACTTATTTAATTTACTCTCTTGCGTTTTCTTCTTTTCTCGTGTATCACCTCAAGTATCTCGAAAGAAACTTGCTCGTCTCTTATGAAACCTTATACCTTAACAGTCCAGTGAGGTACATTTGACGTTTAATCTTTTGATCCGTCAATGTACTAATTCACGTACCACGTGATGCCCAATGACGTTTGTATATGGGACTTGTATCTTGTAATCTTCCCGCTGAAATGACGTCAGCGCGGAATTATCATCTATTGATGTTATTCCGTCGTCCAATAGATACAAAATAGTCCCGTAAAGACGTTATCGGGTATCACGTGGTATGTGAATTAGTTCATTAATATAACCGCCTTTCCGTAGCTTCTGAATGGTCGAAATTTCGATATTGTTATTTCAGTGAAAATTATTATATACGTTTTTGAAAGATTCTGAACACAATGGTACCATTTTCGAAAGCCTGACTCGCCATGATAATGAAATACATGTAGAGTCTTCTGATTTTTCGAAAGAAAGATGTCAACAATTGAGGGCTACAGAATGCAATATTTCGACTGTTTTTCGGGGATATCTGTAATGGTCACACATTATAACTGATAATACTAATGTTTTGTATACCCATATACAGAGTTTTAAATATTAATTATTTATGTTCATATCCCCTCTCCATAACGTTTCAAAGTTTACAATTAGATTACTCGCTTTTTTCCACGATATGTTTACTTCTTTTGATGCAAATATTTTGTTCAATAATTTCCTTTAAGTTTTTTGTTATCATATTTGCTGTATATTTTGAAGATTAATTTATTCGATGGCCATACCTTGAAAGGTGTAAATGTTTTCCGACTGAATGGTACTTCTTGCTCTTTTGAAGACTTTTTATGTTCTTATTTTCCCATCTCAATATTTTGATCCGTTCTTGATTTGGGAGATTGTAGGTTTACAACAGTATTTAATATTTTACCAAATCATGTCATACGCATTGTTTTAGGTATAAGTTTTAGATTTTAATATCTCTGACAATTAATCACATTTAGAAGTTTACAAACAAGTACCATTTATTTCACGACACAGTTCTTTATTGGTTATACCTAGTTCACAAGTTATTCCTTTGACCTATTTGCGAAATGTAAAAAAGGCGAATAATGAATGATAGGATACTTATGCGATTAATATTGAATGTCAAGTACTTGGAATGTGGCGATTTTACTCGTCAACGGCATCATTACTCTCTGATTTCTTTCTTACGCTTACCATTTCCTTTAGATATAAATGACGTGGTATAAATACTTACATATCCATTCGAGTTTGAAAGATGTGCTCATTTGTTGACGTATAGGAAACTAAATTAATAAAGCCAGTCTTCATTGCTGTATACAGACAGTGAATAAACCGATCACCAACGTTTTTGTTCCTCAAGCACAAAACAACATAAAATATCACAAAGAGAAACTCCAATTATTTGAATAGATATGTAACATATTTAATTATTTCCGATGGATATCCCTTTAAAAACAACTCACCCTGTATGGTTTTCTTAGGAACTACGTCAAGATTAGCATCTCTCCTAGGTTCTGTCATTGCTTCTTTCTGAGATTAGATTGTTGTGATGACAATACATCAGTAAGAGGAATTGCATTATCAACAAAATGTTAAAGTGTCGATCTGTATCATTCATATTGTTTGTTAAATTACGTATTACATAATAACAACGTTATTAGTAAGTTATTCACACACTCTCTTCGGTGTGATATTGATTTCGTCTTTCACTGCTTTAAAGTAGTCCAAAATGCTCTGGAAGGCTGAAGTTGGTTCCAAGTTCCGAGTTCCGTTTAAGCTAAACGGACCTCGAATTGAAATGGTTCTGAGTTCTGTTTTACTTAAACGGAACTCGGAAATGGGAGTCGATCGAAAGCAAATATAGAGTGAATTTGCCACTAGTAATCCATGAAAAGACAACAGGCAACATTTGGCATCTGTTCAAAACTCTTTTACTAGATATCTTTCATCTAAAAAAAATCCTTAAACGAAACTCGGAACTGGTTCCGAGTTTTGTATTACTTAAACGGAACTCGGAAATGGCAGGTAATTGAAAACGTATTTAAACTGACTCTATCACAAATTATCCATGACAAAACAAAACTGACAACATTTGTTATATGTTTTCGTGACATGAACTGAATTGCTTTTGTAAAGTATACATGGAATGTTTTGGTATGTAAGGCTTGATAAATGCGTCATTGGGTAACATCTTGAATGAAGAAAGTACGAGTTTCATAGCTATTACGGTATTAGAGATAATGTGACTTTTCTTTAGAACACACCTGAAGCCCGAAGCCATTGACCCCGACTCGGGACCCCTGATCTGTGACGTCACAGACACAAGACGCAAATACCTGTGTACATGTCCGAAAACCTATTTTTTAATATCATCCTCAATGACAGATATAAGTTTGGAATACGCTTGCAAATAGGGAATTTATATCATGCATATATT